>NW_015540855.1:443852-444185 GCF_001515605.1 Sinocyclocheilus anshuiensis | reverse complement strand
AGATGGCGACAAAGAGGCAAAACTTATGGACTGCAGCTTTAATTACTCACCCTCATGTCGTTCCAAACCTGTAACACCTTCATTCATCTTCGTAACAAAAATGAAGATATTTTTGATGAAATGCGAGAGCTTTCTGACCCTGCATAGACAACGCAAGTGCGTTGTGGTACTCTTGTGAACGCGTGTCGAAGACTGACATGGAAGAGAAGAAATGTTTTGTTTTCTTTGCGCACAAAAAGTATTCTCGTAGCTTCGTACAATTAAGGTTGAACCACTGATGTCACATGGACTATTTTAACGATGTCCTTACTACCTTTCTGGGCCTTGAACATG
>NW_015540855.1:436761-443717 GCF_001515605.1 Sinocyclocheilus anshuiensis | reverse complement strand
TCATTAGCCGCGTTTCCACTGTCGGGCCAAAAGCGGGCGTGCTAGTGCGTGCCAGGGCCAGTCGCGTTTCCACTGTCACTTCCGGGGCTTGATCATGCCTCGTCGGTGCTTCCTCGGGGCCAACGGCCCGGGTTTTTTTGGCCTGACGAAAACCTTGGGCCAAAGCGGGCCAGCTGGGGCGTCAGCACTGCGGATCATTTCATAAAGTTAACAGCTATAACACCAGCATTAAATACTTTTAACTCACTTTCAGACAGCAGCGAGTGTTTGAAATAACTTGATCTGATGTGGATTATGATCACCATACAAGGCAGAAATATTTATAAGCATGCAAAAGACTATATGCACGCTAGCCATTAACGTTACCATAGTAAACATGGTAAATACGACCGCTTGAAGAAATCAGACGTCAGCTTCTTATTCTCTATCACAATCGTGTATTTATTTAGTAACATATTTTATCTGTCATAAATCTCGTCTCGAGAGTTTAGCTCCGCGTATGTGATAAAAATATAATAATGGTTTTTGTTCGGGAGCTTTTATAAAAATATAAAAATGAGAAATGATAGGGTTGCGTGACGTTGTTCCTGAGAGGCGTGTAAAGGGCGGGTTTTAGTGAAGCGCAGCGGAGCTTCTGGCCCGACGGTGGAAACGCAGCGTGATTTTGGCCTCGGTGCTACAGGTCCGAGGCTATTAGCCCCGCCCGGCCCATTTAAAGCACTGGCTCGCACTGGACCGACAGTGGAAAAGCGGCTATTGCTGTCTATGCAGGGCCAGAAAGTATGCGGATTTCATCAAAAATATCGTGTATTTATTTAGTAACATATTTTATCTGTCATAAATCTCGTCTCGAGAGTTTAGCTCCGCGTATGTGATAAAAATATAATAATGGTTTTTGTTCGGGAGCTTTTATAAAAATATAAAAATGAGAAATGATAGGGTTGCGTGACGTTGTTCCTGAGAGGCGTGTAAAGGGCAGGTTTTAGTGGAGCTTCTGGCCCGACGGTGGAAACGCAGCGTGATTTTGGCCTCGGTGCTACAGGTCCGAGGCTATTAGCCCCGCCCGGCCCATTTAAAGCACTGGCTCGCACTGGACCGACAGTGGAAAAGCGGCTATTGCTGTCTATGCAGGGCCAGAAAGCTCTCGGATTTCATCAAAAATATCTTCATTTGTGTTCCGAGGATGAACGAAGGTCTTACAGGTTTGAAACGACATGAGGGTGAGTAATTAATGACAAAATTTTAATTTTGGGGTGAACTATTCCTTAATATTTTTATCGAAACCATGATACATTTTTTTCAGGCTTCTATGATGAACAAAAAGTAAAAAAAAAAATAACAGCATTTATTTGAAATAGCATTTAATTGTTACAATATAAATGTCTGTCATCATTTAACACAAGTTGTGTAGACTACTTTTATGGTGCTTTTTTGAGAATTTGTCCTTATTTTCCTTTTCGTTTCATGGAAAACATAAAAGCACCAATGTTTGGAATGACACCAGGGTGAGTAAACAGAACTTTCATTTTTAGGTGAACTATCCCTTTAAGACTAGTACGGTAGTGGATTCTACTATGGACCTTTGACTTTTATTGGACATGGTAAGGTTTATCACAGCTATTTAATACTGATTCACTTGTCTAACTGCATGATAAGCATTTTCGTTTGTTACCTGACAGGCAGTGTTCTGTCTCCTTTTCTGCGATCCATCTCTCTCTGTGGTACCGGATACCAGCGGAAGTTCAGCTTCCAGTTGAAGCCACCATATGTCATATCAGAGCCTGCCATGTACTCAAACGTGTCATCGCTGATCACGTCAATGATGGGACACACTACGGTTTTCCTGTGAAACACACACACAAGTGACATTAGTAATACACTTTCACAGCTTTGACCTCATCTACCTGAAAGAATGAGTTTTGTCTGCCACAGAATGTCCCTTTTTTATTTTGAATTCAGCTGGCACACGCTCAGACACACCGCTCTTTACTCAAACAGATGCAGACACAAATCAGAGGGGACGTCTCGCTAAACTTGTGTCATCAATCAGCACCAAGCAGCCCACTGTGATGCTAACCCAGGCGATGAGGATGGATTGCGCACACACACTCAGGCACCGCAGGCACACTTTCCTTTCCTAAATTCAGTAGACTGAAGCATCATCTGCTAATGATGCCCCAACAGGCCGCCCAAGGCAAGACAACACAGAGAATCAGCATGTGTATGTGGGCATGTGCGCATGTTTAGAAGAAATACTCCGCATATATCTTCAAAGAATCAAAATCAGATGAAAGTGAGCTCATGTTTCTATACCCTACATGTTCTCCGTTTCAGACACAAATGCAGCCTAAGGTGAAACCCAAGTTCAAAAATGTAATAAAGGCCTGGGAAAAAAACTCCAAAAGCTATTGATCGCTCCGCTCTCTGCAAACCAACATGCCAAAAGGGCGGAAAAGAAAGTGTGTGCGAAAATGACTGGTTTGTTTTTATGTTCCACCACAAATTGCAGAAATGAAAGGCATGTGCTGGGTGTAAAAAAATTTTTGTGTTTGTGACCGCATATATGTGTGAGCTATCAATCCACTAGTGGAATGCTATTTCCCAACTACTGACAAAAAAAAAAATGTAATCTTGCAACATCGCAAATGTTATAAACATGTCTTTACATTTGTGAGAGACATATTAGTCAGTGTCTATTGTATCTTCAAACATGCACCCTAGGTTTTGAAGAGACACCAGACTGAAGAACATCACATCTGGTTAGTGTTCCATTGGTGCAGAGTCAGACCACAACACACACACACACGCACACACACACACACAGATATGATGTTATTCGTTGTGAATGAGTTTTCCTGTGTCTTTAGAAATTTATCCTCCTACTTAATGCATACGCACAGTTTGTGAGCAGTTTTTTTCTTTATTTATCATTCAATTCAACCATTTTGTATCGTATTTTTTTGTTATCTTAATATGCAATTACAGTATATTGTGTAGATTATGTAAATGATTTTATATTAAGGTGATAATAATTATTATAGACTAGTAATTAGTCTATAGGAGTAGTAGACTAGTAGTTCGCCTTAAAACACCTTGACCCCAACCCTAAACCCCCACTAAAAGAAAATATATTAATTATTCTATAGGAGTAGTAGACTAGTAGTTCGCCTTAAAACACCTTGACCCTAACCCTAAACCCCCACTAAAAGAAAATATATTATTTATTTATTATGACATACCTTACAGTACATAGGTAAATGATAGCTAAGCAAATCTACACATTTAAATTATCATTAAAATAAAATTTTCACAATTTTATTCACAAAAATAGATCCCACATACTATTACATCACATATCCAGTGTATCCAGCAGCACATACTAGGGGAGAAAATAGCTTTCTCTATTGAGAAACAATAAAACTAAACAAAACTAGCTTTGGATCCTAGGGTTACAATGTTGACATTTTCAAAGTGTTGCAACTTAAAAGTAGTAGTACTTACTTGTCAAGTTTGATGCGAGTGAGCAGAGGCTCTAGCCAGCCGGTGGTGCATTCACAGTGGGCATCCAGGAAGGTAATCACCTGACCTGTGGAGATGGACGCCCCCTTCAACCGAGCGCGAATCAGGCCTGAGCGCTGCTCCATCCGTACCACCCTGACAGGAACCTCCAGCTTCCGCACGTACTGCTCCAACTGCCTCTTCAAGAAGTCTACATGCACACAAAGGTAACAAACAATTATACACTTGCTTCACATATACAGAGATTATATAGATCAAAATCATATCTTCGCTCAATATCCGTCAGTGGATGTTTAGCAAACCAAAACCTCTCTAGATGCAAACCACAATGCATATTTTAGCCAAGGCACATTATGAAAAGTTGGGTGGGGCATATTATAATTAGGTGAACATTTATTACTATTTTGATGATTACCTCTCTCCAACTGCATGATAATTTGTTCAATAGTCAACCAATGCCTCCAACCAGCTGATGGTTTATTTTGCCGTTAAAATTGTATTTTTTTATGTGGCTGCCAACAACTATTTTTTTTCACACTGTGGAGCTCAAGTGAAGCTCTTGAAATATAATGATTACTGCCCAAAAAGGTGTGTGAGGGGGCATGTTCTTTGTCTTGCCGATGTACAGGAAACCTTTCTTTAATAATTTCCCCCCACTTCAATCATTAACCAAGTATTGCTCTACAATCAGCATCTGCTGTGGGCGGTTTGGTTCACGCTGCCAATGACTCCAACGCTTTAACACAGCTCATGTGGAACAACATCCTCAGCTGCAGCAGCCATCGTTAAATACGGATCTAAAGTTACTGCGGTGGGATACCAACGCTGTCTGTTTTGATCAAACAAGCCAGTTCAAAGCCACTGAATGACCTGACAAGATTATTCAAACTGTGTTCAGGAACATAAAGGACAGACTGAAACTGTGAAACAATACAGAAGAAGCCTGTGAAACGTCAACATTCATTTACAGTTACATTTATGGTTAAGATGGTACATGTATTTTGTAAGTCACTGGTTCTTAACCTTTTTGACTCAAAGGCCTTCTGTTGTCCAACACAATATTCAAAGCCATTCAACATCCTGCTGATTTTAAACAACATGGATGAGTAGAATGACAGAATTTTCATGTTAGTTTTAGAGATTATTTTAACAAAAGCAACGACTAAAATCTGTAAACTGGTCCAAATCTGTCCAAAAAAATCTATGTATGGCAAACCCGCATCCACAGATCCAAACACAAGCCTTTAAGAGACCTGACGGGAGGACACGTCTGTGCAATACAGTCTCACAGAGGGTTTTTATCTGCTCTCTCATGCTTTATTTGAGGTGTGATATGTGGAACAGAACAGAACGCTCTGAACTACAAAGACAGCAGGAGCAGCAGGGATTTCTCATGCCAGCGACCCCCCTAAAACACTCCAGAAACAGAAAGACAAAAGAGTTTCACATTCAGCCGGGAAAGAAAACGTTTATTTTCTGTTTCCATGTCATTATCTGGTGATCCGTCTCTAACTTCTTCACACATACAGACAACCTGACAACATGTAAGTTCCATCCTGCAAAATTTCCCACTTTAAGGTGCAAATATGTCACATTATGTAAATTAAATGCATTGCAAACTCCATTACATGTTATACAAAACAAGTCAAATGGATGCTCCACTCAAATGAACACTCATCACTCTCTGCATACACGTGAGTAAATCTATGCACACGTAAATCAATATCCTGCCTTATTCCTCTAGTCGTTTAAGTGGAAATAAAGAGAGTGGGCGGAAAGAGGGAGAAGAAGAACGAGAGAGGACATCATTAGAGGACAAAATTGAGCGGCAGGAAGATGAGAGGAAGAATTTGGGTCTTTATCTCTCCACAGGAGAAGCAGATTAGCACAGATGAGGGAGGAGGGGGGCTGGCAGCTATTCTTATGCAGGACGTGACCTGTGCAGTTAATCTATTACCGACCGAACTGGTGCATGTGTGCGTGTGCGTGACAGAGTGAGAAAAGAAGACATCGATGTGTCTTTTTTGCATCTGTCAAAATGTTGCAGTGGTTAGACAGGAGAACTTTTCTTTCTAAGCATCATGGACATGCTTTTTGTCATCATTTAAAAAAAAAAAAAATACAATATTAATGAAGAGGATTTTGGCTTGCTGTGTGGTTTATCAGTTATTCTCCTGACCTTTGGTGACAGTTGGAGGGTTACATGGCGATTCTGGTGTGTGTGTGTGTGTGTGTGTGTGTGTGTGTGTGTGTGTGTGTGTGTGTGCACACCACAGGCTTCAATGAAGCTTCAAAGCACTCTTGGATGAACACTCTGTCAAAGTCTCTGCAGTCTCTCACCTACAGACTAAATTCTGATGTGGCTACAGTTACTCCAGCTGCGCTTTTTCTGTCATGGCGGGACTTGTATAGGTTTTATACTGAGGTAATAATGCTTTCGATCCCCTACCTCTGATCTTAAAGGCACAGTTCACCCAAAAATGAACAATCTGTCATTATTTATACAGAGACGCTTCAAACCTGTTTGACTTTCTTTCTTCTGTGAAACACAAAATAAGATATTTAGAAAAATGTCTCGATAATGTTTTTTGTCAATACAGTGAAAATGTATAAATCAATAGTGCAGCAATATATTATGAAGTCAATTTCAAACCGCACTGCTTTCTGTTGGTAAACACCACAAATCTGACTTGAAGCCGATGCAAAAATCTAAATTCCAGACTGCACAGAATACAATTGAAATTTCTTGATTTTGACCATTAACAATTTGACGAACAATGATAAATGTGACCGCATCTAAAATGATTGAGGTCCAGAAACAATTTATCCCACTGACTAGATCTAGCAGTTACATTCACTATTTACCTTCGATTACAAACCATATATCTGATAACAGAGAGCATATGAAATACAAAGAGAAACCTTGGGAGAAAGAGAATCAATAGAGCAGAAAAAAACACAAAGGACAAAGGGAGAAAAGGGGATAAAGTTTTTTTCTCTAGTGTGTCCTTCAGATAAATAGTGCTCCTCTGAAACTGTAAGGTCAGCGTTTCCAATGAATGAAGGTTTGAAGTGAGCAGATATTCACTGATATAAAACAGAACAAGCCAGTTTTATGCCTCAAACTACTGAACATGTTAAATAAGCTATTCATATTGTAATAGCCTAGAGCAGGGATTCCCAAAGATTTTTGTCAGTTAAACCCCTTAGACCTAGTCTCTGTTTGGAGACAGCCTTTCCCTTCTGCTGTCCTCCGAAGCAGACAAAGAGCTGGTCTGAGGTCCTGAACCTCCGCGTATGGTCCACGTAAATGCGCAAAGCGCGAACGGGACCGAGCAGAGCGATGGCTGGGTCTGCCTCCTCCCGGGGCAGCGCTTGCAAGTTCACCACCTGATCCCTAAAAGGCGTGGTGGGAACTTTGGGCACATATCCAGGCC
>NW_015540855.1:434262-434938 GCF_001515605.1 Sinocyclocheilus anshuiensis | reverse complement strand
ATTGGGCTCTCGGGCGAGATCCCAATTCGTCAGTCACGACTGACGTAACATCGAACGTGACTGACTGAAAGGGAAAGTAAGTAATGCACATTTAAAACAACATGAGGTTGAGTAAATTTTGGGTGAACTTTAGCCTTTTCACAAACTTGAACTGTTTTGTTTTGGATGCCTCTCCAGAAATGTTATAAAATAATTATATTAATTCAGTTTGTTTATTCTTAAAAACCGTGCTTTGCTAAACACAATTAAATTTAGGATAAACAAATTAATTGTTCCATGTAATCATGTCAGGGTTTGCAAAATTAAAAAATCCCTGGTAACCCTTCGGGCAGGTACTCTTCAAATTTTGGTAGCCCGAAAATTAATTTAACTAGCCCAAATAAAAAAATACATTTTTTTTAAATATAGAAAATCAGATAAGAGTTTAAATGTCAATCAAAAAATATTTTCAATACACAAATATCAACAAATATGAAGGAAGGAATTTTATTTCACTATTTACAGGGTATCTACAGAATTGTTCAAAAATAAATTTAAGACAATTTATGACCCATTTTAAGAGCTGCACAAGTAAAATGAACACATTATGAGTGGGGTTGGACAATGTCTATGGTAACATACAGTATTGAGCCATAAAATTACATGATTTACAGTTCAGATACAGGTTTTCACAAAA
>NW_015540855.1:427966-431545 GCF_001515605.1 Sinocyclocheilus anshuiensis | reverse complement strand
GTCTTAATTGTTTAGATTTTTAGAAGGCACATTAACTTCTTTCTCATTTACAACTGTGTTTGCTGCGTAAAAAGGTAAAAACAACATGAGTTGATATTTGCATTGATCTGACCATAAACAGCAAGAAAGGCTTATTGGAAATGCAAATTCATTCTCTGCCACCAGGTGGCGCTTTAGGAGCGCTGAAATATTGCGGTTTCCCCAGTAACGGCTGCACACAAAGCAGCTCTGCCCTCATAAACGCTGCTTTATCAGGAATTATAGGTCAAATGAAATTAAAATGCCAACGACGTTTTTGAGGACAGTTGGTTCCCTTCAGATACATTCAAATAAAGACATCCATGCCACGTTTTGACTTGAAACATGCAGCACTCATATTTATTCAATGACATCATTGCCTTTTGAAGTTTAATCCAGCCGTATCCCGACTCTTGTCTTTCCGTCCCCAACTGTAAGACCTCTTCAAATTATAATTAAGACATTTCTTATACCATTTAACGTATTTAAAACTTTTTATGGCCTTAAGTTTGATACAATTCACTTTAGGAGTTTTTAAGGACCCACGGGAGATCTGAAGATGGCCCGTCGGGCAGAGTGGTGATACATTTTGGTAGCCCGACTGGAAAACACAATAGCCCCGGGACATCGGGCTAGCGATTTTGCGAGCCCTGCATGTAGACAGATTAATTCATAATTTTTAGTCAGTTTCTTTTTTACCTTCTTACCTCATCTCCAAGCTCTCTGTTAGTGTTTAAAAATCAATAGGAAACTAAATGTTAACCCGATCCATCACAAAGCTTCATGTTGCTTCATGGCATTCTACCACAAAAAACATGAAAAAATGCTGGATATCAGCATTATCACTCACTGTCTTTGTTTCACTATACTATCATAAATGTTCAGTGTTTTTGGTCGTGTCACTGCCTCGACACTTGGCACTCAAATCAATGGCGGGGGAGAGGAGACGGCAGTGCAGTGATGTAGAAAATATTTCAGGGCTATGCCTGTAGAATCAAGCACAGGTCTGTCAACACCTGGATTGAATAATTACACTAATAAGTACGACACCAGCTAAATCAGATTTCCCAGGATTCACTGCAGAGCAGGAGAAATGCATATGATAATTTGATTTATCGTTTGAAATTAGTCATTTTGACATTTTAATGAGTTTTAGAGTAAGGTGTTAGACTCAATAGACTAATATTATATTATAGTATATATCATTTAGAAGTTAATAACATTTAAACCACAGCAAATGAGATGCACAGTATATAAGAGAGCTAGAAATATGAAGATTCTAAAAGCCTTTGGACTTTTTCTTTGTTATCACAATTAATAGCTCTAATAATGATTTGCATATTCAAAGATGTAATAAAACTCTGGCCAATGCCAAAAAGGCGATAATTATATTCATGTTGTGGCCAATAACTGATAAATCGCAGATACTAAAATTCTACTTTGTATAATATAAAAAAGTCTCTTTGCTCTAAGTGAGCATTAGATGATATCAAAGGTAACCTAAATGTAAAAACAAAGAAGAAGATCTTGTACAATTAAATGTCCAATATCAGACAGTATGTATCCAAAATCAACTGGAAAAAAAACATCCCTTATGCTGGCTGATAATCGATATGGTATATATATAGCGGATCAACATGCTAAAAATACTGGTGGTTTTCACAGGACCCCACTTTTAAGATGAGTGTATATGTGAGTGTGTGTGTGTGTGTGTGTATATGTGTGGGCTAATGATAATATAATTCCAGGTATGTATTCATTACACCTACTAATCCACTAATCCCATAATCTAGACGAATTACAGGTTAGTGCAGCAGATAACGACAAAGACACTAGAGCTGCAAACCCACACAGCAGCAGACACACAATAGAGCTAGTCAGAGACGTCAGGCTGAACATACACACACACTCTCTCTCGGTATAAATCAAAAGACTTAACAAACACGCTCGCTTTCCAGTGCGTAAATCACATTTCATCATTGACGTTAATACGCAACAAGGTCACTGGCCATCTTTTTCCTCTAGATGTGTTCTGTTCCCTTTCACTGCACACAAACACACAAAATGCACACAGTGAAAGCAGAGCTGACATGATACAGGCATTTTCAAAGAGTGGAAACAAAACCATGTCATTATCTCTGGAGTGCTGCAGTACAATGTCCTCATCTTAACTTAGAGATCTGTGTGAGAGCATTTATTTGTGTGTGCGAGAGATTTCTGTGCTATCATTCCCCCTCTCAACATTTAGCACCACATACATCTGTCAAAATGACAGGTATGGTACTGATCTAACTAGATAATTCATCCAAGATTCATAATCAAAATGTCATAACTTGATCTTCCAGTAGTCTGTTTAAACCAAGCCCCTTTCTTAAAATCAACCTCAGTTTCTCATTCAGATCTGCCTCCATCCAATCAACAGCTGATGGATAGAACAAAGTCACCTGTTTCATCACAAAATGGAAGAAAAAATCTGTTACATTACAATTTTAAGGGGACAGTTCACAGAAACAGAAAATTATTTCCTCACTCACACGGCTTTCACAACCTCTTTAACTATTCTTCGGATTGCCCACAGAAACATGTATAGCAGAATGCCTAAGCTGCTCCTTTCCATAAAATACAAGGCAAGTTTTTGTACAAAATGGCTTTATTTCTTTGGCTATGAAATGGCTATGAAAGCACGCAGTTCTTTGGATTTAAAGTTTTGTCAGTTTATTAACCCCCCCCCAGAAAAGGCATGAGATCTGTATATATTTGTTTACTGTTAGTTGTAATAAGTGTTTTGTGTAATTCGCTGTATGTTGATGATAATGCAACTGAGAGAGAGAGAGAGTTTAATGTGCACTTCTCGTGCTGTGTTTTGTTTAGCAGACACTATACAGCTCAGTGCCTTCACGCAGTTAATTAATAAACCATCGGTTTGTTATATCGGCCTTTTTCCTTAAATAGCCGATAGGGCTGGGCGATTTTGCGTGTTCAGAAATAATACGAGGAAAATTATTTTAGAAAATCTCAAAACTCAAGGTAATTCAAATTCAAAATGACTGAAGGTATAACACTAGTAGACTTTTATTAACTATAAATCTTCTGTAGCGGCTTTCAGCCTGTCATCATGATGCAAACATGAAATATCAGACATACAGTAGTAGTTCTTTACAGGTTTTTTATTCGATTGCGCTGCTTTTCCATTGTTTTTTCTGTGTAAACATGGATGTGTTTGACTGTTGCGCTCGCGTCTCTTGCAGTGTCTCATGCATGAAACGCCATTCTAAAAACACTGCGATCAAGTTAAAAGAAGTTCACTCCTATCTTCTTGCATGTTTTACCTATTTCACTGCCCGCGTCGCATTTTTGTCAAAACAAAAGCGCTGTGTGAATGATGCCTAACGCTAAATATATGGTCCTTCACAGAGCGCGTCACATGCGAGCGGTTAATCACGTGCGCCGACATGCGGTTGGATCGTTCTTTCTCTTTACTGTTATCACCGGCATATTGTCGAAGTGTCTAACTCTAACATTTGGTAATATTTCTATTCAAAATCGCAATTCCTCGATTTC
>NW_015540855.1:425094-426589 GCF_001515605.1 Sinocyclocheilus anshuiensis | reverse complement strand
ATGCAGTTTGATCGTTCTTTTCTCTTTACTGTTATCACCGGCATATTGTCAAAGTGTCTAATTCTAACATTTGGTAATATTTCTATTCAAAATCGCAATTCCTCGATTTCAAAAAAATTAAATCGTGGCAAAACAATACATTCGAATTAATCGATAAAATCGGGAAAATCGCCCAGCCCTAATAGCCGATATGCTGATGGTTGTAAATTGAGGAAAAATCGGCCGATAAATATCGGCGGCCGATACATCGGTGCATCCCTATTTTGTATTTAGTTATATTTTATTTTAAAATGGGCTTAATTACCTATCTGGCCAGAGAGTATAGGTAGCTTCTGGATGAAGAAGACATTGATGCCATTGACTGGCCCTCACAATCCCCAAACCTGAATCCAGTTGAGAGCCTCTGGGATGTTATGTATTGGAGCATTCGAAGCAGCCAAGTAGCACCACAGACTGTCCAGGAGCTCACTAATGGCCTGATTCAGGTCTGGCAGGAGATCCCCCCCATGCAGGACACCATGCATACACTGTCTCCTCAGGAGCATACCTAGATGCTGTTGACAGGCACGTGGGGTCTATACACACTACTTACTTACATTATAAGCTGCTTTGATGAAATTCAGCCTGTAATTCAGTCTTTTACTTCGATTTTCGGTGTGATTTTGAATCCAGCCATTTTTGGGTTAATGTTTTTAGTTTCCATTGACTATTGTCACATAGTATTGTTCTCAACAAATTACGCAATGATAGGTTGATTACTCTGAGCATCCAGACCAGCAACAGTGGCTCATCCAGTGGAGTTAGTTTTGGGCGTGGCTATCTGATACTAAAGGGCTCATGAACTGAGAAACCAAAATACCCTTGATCTTTTGACATATAAAAGGTCATTGTACTATAAAAACATCCTGTAAGTTTCAGAACTCAAAACTTTCTTGTTAGACTAAAAACAGTTTATATTGAAGGCAGTCTGCCAAAACGACAGCTTTTGGAATGTTCTATTCTATGTTGTAGTAGTGTGGATAAGCACCACCTCCGCAGAAAAACAACATTAAAAATCTTACTGTTCAAAAACTTTTGACTGGTAGTGTAGGCTGATTATTCTTATAGATAGAAACAAATGTGCTTTAGCCAGTATAAAGAGTATGAAAAGTGATCTGAGTTGCTGCAGAAAAAATTAAATAAATAAAAGAGCTACAACAAAAACATGTTGCTGGAGACGGGCTTTTGAAAATGCAAACTGATTGTCTGCCAGCAGGGAGGTGCTTGAGAGCGGCAGAACTAGCGGTTTCTCCAGTAATGGCTGTAATCAAAGGAGCTCCGCTCATGAACACTTCTTTATCAGATAAAATGAAAATGCCATCAAAACTTTTCTGAAGACAGTCCTTTCCCTTCAGAGATACATTCATAAAAAACAACCGTGCCGTGTTTTGATTTTGAAACGTGCAGTGCTCATGTTTATGCAATGAAGTCAAACGCCACAAATAAATCAATGTAT
>NW_015540855.1:420662-424622 GCF_001515605.1 Sinocyclocheilus anshuiensis | reverse complement strand
AACTTGACTGGTAGTGTAGGCTGATTATTCTTATAGACTGAAACAAATGTGCTTCAGCCAGGATAAAGAGTATGAAAAGTGCTCTGAGTTGCTGTAGAAAACAAAAACAATTGAGCAACAACAAAAACATGTTGCTGGAGACGGGCTTATTGAAAATGCAAACTGATTCTCCGCCAGCAGGAGGCGCTTTGAGAGTGGTTAGAACTAGCAGTTTCTCCAGTAACGGCTGTAATCAAAGCAGCTCAGCTCATGAACGCTTCTTTATCAGATAAAATGAAAATGCCATCGAAACTTTTTTGAAGACAGTCGGTTCCCTTCAGAGATACATTCATATAAAACACCCGCGCCGCGTTTTGATTTTGAAATGTGCTCATGTTTATTCAACGAAGTCAAACGCCACAAATAAATCAATGCATGGGAAACACTGGTAATATCGAAATATCGGAAAGGTGTTTAAAAATCATATCACCATTATTGAAAAAAATTATATCGAGATACATATTGATGTTGAATTATTGTCCAGCCCTATGATTTACTCATCCTCAAGCTATCCTAGGTGTATATGACTTTCTTCTTTCAGGCAAATACAATTGAAGTTATACTGAAAAATGGCCTGGCTCTTCCAAGCTTTATAATAGCAGTGAATGGGGATCGAAATTTTTAAGCCCAAAAAAGTGCATCCATCCATCATAAAAAGTACTCTACATGGCTCCAGGGGGTTAATAAAGGCCTTCTGAAGTGAAGCAATGCGTTTGTATAAGAAATATATCCATATTTAAAACTTTATAAACCGTAATCTCTAGTTTCCGCTAATTGTTGTACGCACGTACACGAGAGTGGCATTCCAGCAGATGACTCTTTAAGACACGTTTCCAAAGCTGTTAAACTTATGACCCTTGGCTCTCCACAATGTATGAGATTTCAGGTTTTATTATCCTTGTGGAAACATTTGGTCCCCAAAACATTGTCAACATCTAGTGTGCGCAAACTCGCCTCTCTCACTGGCGTCATCCACCAGCACGATTTCCTCCAGCAGGTGTCTTGGTGACCTGTCGATGGCGCTGTGGACCGTTCGGAGCAGAGTGGTCCACGCTTCATTATGGAACACAATCACCACACTGGTGCGTGGGAGATCGTCTGGATACACCTTTGTTTTACACCTGCAAAATATAAAACTTGGCAATGAGAATGGGCAAAACTTGCAGACAATTAAGTTAAAGATATTAAAAAAAGCTACATTCTCCTAAACTCTCTTCCCTCCTGAGCACAGAAATGAACAGACCGCACAGGGTCTGGAGAGCTGCAGAGAGCTCTGTTTGAGATGAGAGGAGATTAGCACTTATCAGAAACACACAGGCCGTTATGGAGAAACAGTGAGTGGAGAGCTGCTGGAGAGACTGTGAATGTATCTCATTTAGTGTGAGGAGCTCTAAAAATAGATGACACTGGAATAAATGATGACAGAGAGTCTGAATGAATGTTTGTGACTTTGGCAGGTTTGGTCACACCTTACGGTATGGTGTAATATTCAGTGTAAATGAGTTAACAATCAGCATTAACCAACAGAAACAAGAAACAGATTTATTATTACTGTTATTAGCACTTTCACTTTAGTGTCTTTATCTTTAGCTCAATCTTCTTAAAGGAACAGTTCATCTAAAAACTTCTGTATGAACACAACAGAAGCTTAGAGGAATGTTGACGCTTTCATACAATGAAAATAAATGGGCCATATGATGTCAATGATGGCTATGTGATTGGTTCTTCTGTATTATAAACTATCGTGACACACCAAATTTGAATAATTTTGAACTAATTTTGAATGTTCAAGTTTCACAAATAAAAAAGATAACATATTCAGTAAATGATTTAGGACTTCAAATTTCAGTTGGTTTTTGGGTATATGGAGCCCCTAAAGGGACATGGTGATAGAAAAAAATAAGAGCTGGGAGAAAAGAATAATATGTTTTTGTATATTAGCATAAAATGCATATTAGCATTCCTGCCTCATTTCTTATTGTATATTAGCATAAAAGCATAAACCGGTTTTATGTTCACTCACAAAAGTTTTGCATTTCCCAAGAAACTGTGCATTTGTGCTCCCAAGAAACTGTGCATTCTCTCACAAAACTTTTGTGTTTGCATGAAAAACCTCTGAGTTCCCCCAAGAAACTTTGTATTCGCTCACAACACTTTTGCGTTTGCATGAAAAACCTCTGAGTTTCCCCAAGAAACTTTGTATTTGCTCACAAAAAGTTTCTCGGGGGAACGAAAAATTTATAAAAAAAAAAAATCTCATCACTATGTCCCTTTAGGGGCACCATAGAACTATTACTTTAAGTTCTGTTAAATTAAGGTTACTTAATTTATCAATTTTTGGTAATTTCATTGTACAAATTCAATTTCTACAGTAATGTTTATTGTTACTTTCTTTTTCCTTTTCACCAATTCTCATTGCAGCCAGTTATTCTGGGAATGAGAATGTTCTGGTAATAAGAACGTTCTTTAACACACAATGAATTTAATTGAAGAGGGAGAAAGTGAGATTCCAATCTTTCTTGGATTCCAGAATATGGTCTGAAATTCCAATAAATGTTTCCATAAACATTCCATTCCTCGACTTCCTCATTGGTCTAAATTTCAATCAGTCATCCAGAGCATGGGCTCTGATTGGTCGTTTGAGGGGCTGTGGGCAGGTTCAGAGAATGTGTTGATTGTTTGTCGATTATGTAACTGCAGGTCACTGTGCCAGTCTATGCTGTTGTAGGAAGAGGAAAGCCAGTGTTTGTTGTATCTGGAGAGCTAAAGTGGGACACACGCTTCCACTTCCTGTCTCATTTCCTGTTTGCCCTAGCACAGCTGGGGAATTTTGGCCTGCAATCACCCAAAAAGACAAAACATCAAGCACAAAACCACATTCAGCAGCAAACATAACTACAATGATCCAAATGATTAATAACCTACACGAAAAACAATAACGCTAAAACATTTAAAGAGAGACAAGAGACAAAACACCTTCCAACCTACTTGCCATCACACACACAATTAATTAAATGAAGGTGAGGGGTTGTAGCCCATCATGTCCCATCACTGCGGTAACACAAACCCTCTTGGCCCCATCTTTCTTAAACTCATCATCTGGAAACACACAGACTGCTCTTTTTAAATTCATTAACCTGATGTTGACTCTCAGGACCCCAGACAATGGTTTAATTTGCAGCCGAGGTGTCTCATTGGTCAGCCCTGCTACCTGCTTGATTAAAATGAAGCACAGATTTCACTCTCATTCCATGGTGTCCGTTCTCCTAGATTTTCTGTCTCTCTATAAAAATCTATTTTGTAAAGCAGGGAGATCATGCATCCCTTCCCTCCAACCAGCACAGACACCATCAGTGTTAGTGAGTTGAGTGGGTGAGGTAGCATATGTCTGGCCATGGCTTTATATGTGCATATGTGTGTGTGTGTGTGTGTCTAAGAGCAAAAGCTAAATCAGCCTAAAATAGCTGCGACAACGTGGAAACGAATGGCTGATCAAAAGATGGAAGGAATCAAAGATGGAACACACACACACATGCTCGCACAAACCCTCAGAGACACCAGACACGCACACAATCACATTTCTCAGGCCCTAGGAATAATTGGATATATTTGGTGCAATCAGAGAGAGACAAAAAACAGCCGTAGGTCTGTAGAACTCTTCCATATCTCTCTCTCTCTCGCACACACACACACACATTATACTGGATACTGGACTCCTCTAGTGCTGTGTTCAAAATATCGATACGACGATGTATCGTCACAGAGATTTGACGATACGAGTATTGATACAGCTGGCCCTGTATCGATATTGTGGCACGTGTGCAGCAGTGGACCACGATTAATTTGTTTAAAATTTTACAACGTTTAAAATTGAGTAGAAAAGTGCGAGGTTTCTAAAAAAGAATGAATAGAGCATATATA
>NW_015540855.1:413618-419183 GCF_001515605.1 Sinocyclocheilus anshuiensis | reverse complement strand
GGCTAGAGTCGCTTTGAACTCGTGCATCTTCGGAAGCGGAGGTGCGCAGAAAGTTACAAAAAATGTTGTGCACACCGCCACGCGAAACGACGTCGCGCGCACTCAAAGCGAACTTGCGGACGCTCGAGTGTAAATCGAGTATAAATCAGCCTTGAGAGTGTGTGCGTTAGATACAGTGAAGACAGCGCGTTAGTTTAGAACTCTTCTAATGTTTTTTTTTAATTGTTGAGTGTGTTAATTTGTGCAATGATAACCTACCAGCAATGTAAATGATTTTTTAAATATATTAGAATGAGTACATTACAATATAAATTTATTAGAACAAGTACATTATTATTTATGGGCTTAAAAACAAGATGCAAACAATCAGAATATTGTACCTGGTGGGGAGTGCACAATGTAAGCATGAAACATATGCCATTACCTATATTGTACTGTGGTACAGTTATGGAGGCCCTTTATAATGCAGAGGTCAACTGCCTGCTCTGCCAATAGTTAGAAATGGCACTATAGTAAGCAGTGTTTAATAAACAGCTGTTTTTCTAAATTCTGCTGAGGTGAAATTCAGTGCAGTCATGTATCGTGATACGTATCGTATCGTGGCCTCTGTATCGTCATATGTATCGTATCGTGACTTTGCTGGTGATACACAGCCCTAGACTCCTCAGGCCAAATCTTGCTTAACTTCAGCACAGAGAGAGAGAGAAAGAGAGATGCAGTGGAAGAAGAATGTGAGCTGTAGTTATTCAGTCATTTACAGGACATCCTACTAGATTGAGTTAGTCCAATGATGCAGCTCACTGCGACTTTACACACATTTTCAGCTGTGTGTGTGTGTGTTTGGGAGGAGTAATTGAGGACAGCCTTTCTCTTTTTTGCTCTCCCTCTAAAGCAGAGATAACAGCCAGAGGACACACAGGAACAGTTAGTCATCAGTTCTCAAAGTCACCGTAATCTCAAACACACACATGCTAAATCCAAATCTCTCTGACCAGCGCTTTCATCATATCAAAGAACAGAATCAAAACAGAAAATGAAGATACTTCATAATCCAAACACACATGCTAAATCCAAATCTCTCTGACCAGCGCTTTCATCATATCAAAGAACAGAATCAAAACAGAAAATGAAGATACAAAAACAACCAGCTGGTGTCACGGCTGGCTTCATAATCCAAAACACAGACTACATATGGCAATTTGACTAATTTTTAAGTTTTTATTTGGTCAAACCTTTGTGTACTTGTGTAAAGCAGTTGAAATAAACTTTCAATTGGTTGTGAAGCCACTCTTTTACCCACACAGACCTCTCCTTTCTGTCAGCATTTTTATTTTTACATTGCAATAAACTTATACAGGTATGCATATAAATGTATTTAAATAAATGTTGTTATTTTTAACTTTTTATTCACCAAAGAATCCTGAAAAAAAAAAATCTGTTTCCACAAATAAATTTGAGCAGTTTTCAACATTGATAATAATAATAATAAATGTTACTTTAGCATCAAATCAGCATATTACAGTCGCAAGGTTTCTGAAGGATGTGACACTGAAATGTTGGATTAATGATGTTGAAAATTCAGCTTTTGAAATATTAAGTTACTAAAATAGAAAACTAAGCTATTTAAATTGAACTAATATTTAACAATATATCAGTTTTTACTGTATCAAATAATTACAGCCTACAGTGAGCATAAGAGTCTTCTTTCAAAATATAAAAAAAAATGTACCAACAAACTTTTGAATGATACTAGGCAAAAAAATTTGATAATTGATATTGATTATAATGTGGAAACACTGCCTCCTCTCACATCCCCTCCTTGACTCCAAAACTTTAGTACCTTGAAAATTATTTATACATTAATCATTTATTATTTAAAAAAAATTAATTAATTAAACCTTAATTAATTAATTTATTCACTCTGTAGAGTCAATTATTTTCTCATGTTTTTAGAAGGCATGCCTCTCTTGACTCCTCAGAAATACTTTTTTTTACAATGCAAATAAAAGCTACCTGAATCTAAGAGAAAGTAAAAAAGACATATAAAAACTGTAGACTCAAACTGTAAAGGAAATATTGTGTTACCTTACCACAGTACAGTTCTCAGCATCAAACACACACACGCACACACACATACAGAGACAGGAATGCAGTGAAGGAGAAAAGGTCAGTATTGTTCCCAGCTGTGAGCTGTTCTCTCTATGCGACACACAACTATAAAAACAGCGTGTGTTGGCGTGGTCGTGTAAATCTATGCTGACTGCGAGTTTACAGTCTTGACCATATGCTTTTAATGGTTCTGCCCAACTTGCTAATTACAAAAATACAAGCCAAAAACGTTTTGCTCGCCACACTGCGGAGGCAAACCAAAAAACTCACACACAGACAAAAGAAACAAGAATAAAAAAGGCAAAAATTAGAAATCAAGCAATGCATAATTTAGCTGACGAATCGCACAGTGATTGTTAATCACGTCATTAAACAGTACGCCGAACAGCCAATCAGGTCATCAAGCACACTTTTGAACAGCTAATCATGTTATGAAGGTCAATACAACAACAAATCTTGTTAAGGGGATCATATTCTACAGCAGAGATGTTCAATTAATGATCCAAAAGGTCCAGCCTCTGCATTTCCTTCCCAACGGAGGTCCTCATACAGAGGACAATATTTTTTGAAACTGTTATTAAGTTCCTTGTGGACAACAGTAGTACTTTGCAAAAGTAAAAGTACTTAGGGTCAAAACAGCAGTCTGAGAATATTTCTACAAAAAGATGTTAAAATTTTTCATCAGTTAAGGCAAAGTGGATATGAATATTAAGTTAGGATCAATTGTTTAATCAGTTGTCTATTGTTTTCGAACCCCCTTGCTGCATTCTCATTTTCGACAGCGTTCTAACAAAAGTATCAATTTCTCACTGCCGTTTCTGCGCTACTGTTGTTAAAATAACTGTTGTCATCTGACTGAAGCTCTTTTTTAATCAGCAACAGGGAGCTTTACATCTTCAGCTGGGAGAGAATTAATGCGCTTGTAGCGGAAAGAGATGAAAAGACGCGCGTCTGGAGCTAGTTAAAAATATTAGAAGAGACAGCAGCCATCATTACCACAAACAACACTGAGCACTTGTGATGTGTACAGCTCTGTTGTTTTGACATATTCTTTAATGTAACTGTTAAAACAGTAATGGTGCACCTGTTGTCTCGCGCAACTGGAACCAGACCAGATCAAACTTGTCTAATATTTAGTTTCATTAAAAATTCTAAGTCTTTATTCACATTGTGAATTTGTTTTTTATTTTTATTTATATATTTTCCATTTTCATTTTAGTTGAAGTTTTAGTTGTGTCTGTCATTTTTATTTTTAAATATTTTTATATAGTTATTATTTTTTATTTCGGTCTTAGTTTACTTATTAATAGTTTGTACTTATTAGTACATCAAGTCAAACTAAATGAAAATAAGAAATGTTGCCTTGGCAGCTAACTGAAATAAAATAAGTTTGCTTTTTTTCAGCTGATATGGAATTAATGTGTTTTAAGTTTAGTTTTAGCTAACTACAATAAACCTTTTACAAAAATTGTTTGTTTTTGTTAGTTGAACTGTTTTTAATCCCTGGTTTAAATTAGGTAACACTTTATTTTAAGGTGTCCTTGTTACACGTTACATTTACTTACTATTGTAACAACAATAATTAGGCATAATTACATGCAAGTAACCCAAAGCCAAACCCTAATCTTAACCCTAACCATATAATAAGTACATGTAGGTAATTAATTACTCAGTACCTAAATGTCTTACATTTGTTAATTACACTGTAACAAGGACACCTTAAAAGTTTATCCAAATTATATCTACTCAGTACATCAGATGTTTTCCATGTCTGATTTCTGAATGCCACAGTTTCACTGACAAAATGTGAAAAAACACAAACATAAAGCTCATTTACTGCCTCATAAATCAACCAGATTTCAGTTTCCTGTTTTGACAAGGTTTCAAGGATCATCTAGATGACGCAATATTGGGACAGTTCATGCAGGGGTGTGTTTGGGAAGAAACAGCCACAACCAGGCACAAACAAACACATGAAGATGCTTGCTCACACACACACACACACACACATACACACTTACTTCCCCCTTTGGCAAATACATTTTCAGTAGCTTTCATCTCCACTTTCATTTTTTCTTGCCTAGTTATTCCACTTCCTTCCTTCCGTAGAGATTGAGATATCTTACTTCTTTGATATCAGATCTCTCTCTCTCTCCGGCTCTCACTCGTCCTCCTTTGATATGTAATTTAGTGAAACAGAATAATGTATTCCATTTTACTCCATTCAGAGCAGCAAAACAGTAATTTAGTACACATCACACACAGCACTTAGGCGCTATGAGTGTATGTGTGTGTGTGTGTGTGTGCAAGACAAGGGAGAGAGCAGAAGGTCAGGGAAAACAGAGAGGTAACTGGGAAAAGGTTTATCTGCTGATGCACTGTAAAGCATAATGACATGTTTGAAGAGCGTTGCTAAGATACTGTCAAATCAGTCCAATCAGAATCTGATCCTCCAACCAGACGAAAAACGATCCTTAAAGCTGAAGTGCTTCAGTTTTCCTTACCCAGCTTATATATGCAGAGAGAGACAACAAGAAGTAAATCAACAATCGCCTGTGAATCATGTTATCAGAATACACAGCTAATTTTCGATGTCTGGCAATGTAGAAATGTTTTATAAGGTTTAGATTACTTTTCTCTGTAAAGTCTGCTTCATATTTTGAAAGAAATTATGTATACAGTAGACTATACTTATGACAAGCTGATTTTGAGTGCATGTCATTTTCTATACACACAACAAGATGCCGGAAACCTTCTTGGTGCATGTCGACATGATCGCATCATGCAGATTTGCTGCAGATTTGTCAGTTTGTGTGTGAGGTGAATGAACGAGGGGGAGAGAGAGAGAGATGAGAAGCTGGATCCTTCTTCTTCCCTTACATGAGCTGTAGAGTCAACAAAACACATCAGACCATGTGCTCTCACGCAAATACGAGGTCATATTTGCAGAGAAAATCAGAGGCAGGCAAACATGATGACTCTCACAGGCTCATTTACTCTCTCTATTCCAGCTGCAGCATACACACCACACACTGCGCATCCCCACTCGCTCAAATTCTGTCACATCAACATAGAAAACCATGGGCAAACTTTAAAACTGGTATTTGACCCGTTTGCATGGTTGAATCAAACACAAATGGAATCAAATAGTATAGGTTCCAAAAAATAATTGTAGAACAACATTCTGCATTTTTCTCATTTAATTTTACATTTTTAATACAAGATAGTTTAAAACAAATACCGGAACGTAAACTGGAATTTCGAGCCAAATCGTGCGGCCCTACAAATATGCACAACAAACCTGGTGTTTATTATATATATTTACTGTTTTAAAAACTGCATTGTAAATCACAAATCGCAAAAAATACTGCCAAGCCATCAGAACCGAACCGAAATTCGTGGTTAAAAAACTGAGGTATGAATTGAAACATTGGCTACCTGTATTGTTGCACCCAA
>NW_015540855.1:409337-411690 GCF_001515605.1 Sinocyclocheilus anshuiensis | reverse complement strand
TATATACTGTATATACACACACACAGATGGTAAGAGATGGTACTACATAATTACAAAACTCATTAAACAACAATAATCCTGGCATTTTTATCAGACCTGCAGTTCCCTCCAGTGACCCAGTGATTTATCGCCCCGCCAGGCACTGCCAGGATGCATATGCAAACGATTTAGTTCATTAAACACACTTGACGTAATGCTTGACGTGCAGCTGTATGTGAGTGTGTGAATATTGCATCTGCCTCACAGACGTGCTTCTGCTTTACTTGGCTCCGAGACCTCGGGTGACATTATTGACATGGTGGAATAGTTTCCATGGTCGTGCCTTGAAAGAGAGAGCATCCAGGGACTTATTAAAACCGTAAATATTTAAGGCAAGGCCTTTTGAAAGCGTGTGTGTCCACTGCAGAGGGACAAACTTCACATTATTTAGTGCAGTGGGAAAGGAGGGGGAACTGTTTGGAGCGATATCACACAGAACAAAAGAAGCGTCACAAATACGCACGCACACAAACGTCTTTTTCTTTGCTTTCTCAAGGACGAATGTGACATCTTCTCTACACATCTTTCCTTTTCTCTGTCTCACCTCAGTGAACTTACTACTGCAGAGTGTAACAGAAATAGAAGGTGTATTATGTAGCGTGAAAAATACACCCACACTCACAGTCCACACACAGTAATCTGACCTCTACAACACAAATATTAGCAGTTAATATTTGACGTTGAAGACGCTTACAGGATAATAGGTGTTTAAATAACACTTAGGGTGGATGATTGCGACATATCAAACAATTCATCACACACTACGTAGTTGTCAGACTCTGTTCCGTGTTTTGTGGTTGTTTTCCTCATGTGCCTTCCTTTCCCATGTTTAATTTGTCCCAGGTGTTTCCCTTGATTGTTTCATTTGCTCCCAGGTGTGTCTCGTCATCCCCTCCTCCTGTGTGTATAAATGGTGTTCCCAGTCCCAAGTTCTCTGTCCGCTGTTAAACGTCTTCCTGAGTTCGTCTCCCTTGGTTCCTGAAAATAAAGTCTTGGTAAAGTATTCTCCAGCGTCTCCTCGTTCCTCGTGTGTGTGCATCGTGACAGAAGTTCACAGTCCAGTGTCTTGTGTAAATGTAACTGAGTTTGGACATGTCTTCACAAAAAGGCTCAGTGAAAACGTACTACAATATTAAATATTTCATTTTATTGAAATGTTCTGTAATACTTTTTAATTCCAGTGATCTTGTTGCACATATTACTATGATTAATTACATATTTGTACACTACCATTCAAAAGTTAGGGGTCGGTAAGATTTTTTTTAATTTTTCTGAAAGTCTCTTATGCTCACCAAGGCTGCATTAATTTGATAAAAAAAACAGAAAATATAGTAACATTGTAAAATATAATGAATTACAATTAAAAATAATAGATTTTAAAAAGTAGTTTGTTTAGTTAAGGTTTTCATAGAAAGTTATTTGAAATAGAAATCTTTTGTAACATTATAAATGTAGTTACTCTCTCTCTCTCTTGATCAATTTATTGCATCCTTGTTGAATAAAAATATAAATTTATTTAAAGTAATATAGAATCTTACTGACCCCAAACTTTTGAACACTTTAGCATCATTATGTGTATTTAATCACATTTGGATGGGCAGAAATTCTCATCACATAACTCTGCAAAACAACAAACAATACAAACTCTGGCGTTTTACAAAAAAAACAGACAAACTGCATGTAAAAGTAATGTTGCTTATGTGACCACAAAAGTTGACAGTTTGTGGGCAGAATGACACACCTGACTGCCTGAATGTGTTTCTCATTATCTTAAATACTTTTCGATCTAAAAGCTTTTCACTGAAAATAGTTTTTAGACTCATATACCGTAAGTTATGTCAGCCTATGCATGAATTTCTTGACAAAACTAAAATATAATATACACACACACACACACACACACAGAGAGATAGATAGATTGTGCTACAATGTGAAAAACGCTAATAACATAGAACGAATAGGTGTGTCCAAACGTTTGACTGCTAGTGTACGTTAGTACAGTGTGACCAAACGCTGTTTAATCTTCACATTTACAAAACCAAAGACGGAAAACAGCTGAAAAGAGAGCAGACCGCATCCTGCTTTCAGATGAAAAGTTCAGCTCTTTCATTCTCACTCAGATTTCAACCAGTTCCCCCTTAACTCTTTGGTTTAACAAGTTTGTGCATTTACAAGTAACATATGTTCTTAGTTATAAGAGTTAGATCATCACATTCTTGTGAAGGTGATAGCTGTGAGTCTGACGGTGTGTGTGTGTGTGTGTGTGTGTGTGTGTGTGTGTGTGTGTGTGTGTGTGTGTGACGTCAGGTCCTGA
>NW_015540855.1:401488-407623 GCF_001515605.1 Sinocyclocheilus anshuiensis | reverse complement strand
GTGTGTGTGTGTGTGTGTGTGTGTGTGTGTGTGTGTGTGTGTGTGTGAAGTCAGGTCATGACTGTGACTCTGTAATTGACACACTCTTATCTTTTAATTGAAAATGTTGATTCTATTGGTTTGCTTCGAACACAGCTGAGAAAAAAATACCTCTTCGGTAATTAATCTGAGGGGCAGAAAATAAACGCATTTCACGGATCAATGTTTACATTTCACTCCCTGCCACACGCGCATTTCACCCAGCAAAAAGCATACACACACGCCGCGATACGACTGTCAGTTACTCTAAAGTCAAACAGCCAAACACCAACACTCACAGTTCATAACATAACCTCCATTCCAAAATGTTCATTTGGGCAGTAACAGGCATAAAATGTATCTATTAAACAAAAACAAACTCACTTTAAAGGAAGCAATCATAAATAAGCAGACACTCACCCCTCGAGACGCACATCCGGTAAAGATCGGTTGAGTGCAATCATCTCGCTGGCCATCAGGTTAAACTGGTTAATCTTAAACATTTCCTTCATCCTCTCCTGTTGGTCTTTAGCGATGACCACTGGCTTTCCCATCTCCCCTGGGCCGTCATGAGGCCTTTGAACCACAGCTGGAACACAAACACACATGAAGTCAAGATTGTTCCCTTGGCTTTTGATTGAGTCCATATGGGCGTTTCTCCAACTATGGCCACTTTGGGCCCTGTGGACTTTTAGAAAATAAACCCATCATGCTCTCACTAGTTTATTTAATCTGTCCAAAAGTGGATATACACACATCACAAGAGAATTCTGTTATGTTTGGCATTTTTAAATGAAAAACCACAACACAACAGTAGCATTTCCACCACATCTCAAATGATGTATTCTGTGATGAGAATGAATTCTTTTTAAGGCTAATTTACACAGCTCACATTTTATGTAACATAAATACACACAATAAAATAATATTGTCATACTTTTTGCAAAATTGGAAGAGGCACAATAAAAATATTCTGTATATTTTTACATATCACATTTCATATTCATCCCAGTCATGCTCTTCAGTGACACTGTGCTCTCCTTGGCAAAATAGCTCTAAAATTGTTCAGAATGGTGAAAATGCCACCACAAATGTGTGAAATACCATAAAAACGTTTATATACATCCTGCCCACTAAAAAGAATTTGTGGCCTAGATGTCTGTGCACAATTGTTCATTGTGCCATGTGTGTGTGAAGTGTGTTTTTGTGGATTTTGAGTGGGTAGATAAGCACTGAGCTTTGATCATTAATAACTCAAAAAGCATGCTTTGGTGAGATTAAGGTCAGATTTGCACAGTGTGAGAGATTACATCTGCTCTAAGAGGCAAACTGCCTGTTTTTAAGCCTTGTGCCGCGCGCGTGCGTACGCTGTGTGTATGTACGGGTGAGCCGCATGCATGTCGAGTGGGCAGGATTTAGCTGTTCAGACTGAGTGCATTACAAGGCAACATTGTCCTGTTTCCTTGCTCAGCAAAATCCAATGACTTTCCTCAAGGATTCTGGGGGTAAAAATCATATAATCATCGCTAAGGACACAAGCACAAGCAGCAGAAAATGTGCTTTATTAATATGGTGAGCAGATTATTTTAGGGTTACTGTTCTATATCTCATGGCCAAAGTAAAGCAGCTCTCCAGTGACCAAACCAAAGTGACCTGATCAGGGGGATAGAGAGGTCAGTTAGTGACAAAGAAATCTTTGTGAAAAATATGCTTTCACACTGCATCACCATCCACATACTTTTTCTCTGTGACTGTTCCTTCCAAGATCCAAGATCTTCTTTCTGCTCCGTTTTATAGTCTCTAAAGCAACGGTTCTCAACTGGTTTTGCTTTTAGATTCATATTTTACCTTTACCTTAAGACTAATCACAGTACTAAAACTGTTTAACATATAAAGGTAAACTAAAAATGTCTTTAAAATGATATATTGCTCTAGATTTCTCCATTCTTCCTCTAAGATAAGCTGCACAGCTGGAATGTGGTTGTATCCTTCAGATGATGTAGAGTCAATACAGCTCTAAAACTATGAGAGATTATATTTCTACACTCTTTACTTCTCTCACAGAAATAGACAGTTCAATACCTGCCCATATTTCACAATATAACACCATCAGACACACACATCCAATGGAAATAGTCTTCATCAGGAAAACATTTCAAAAGTAAAAATCCCAAAATGTGTCTAAAACTGAAATAAATAGAAGTGCTAGGACAGATTTATTATTAAAAACTACAGGATAACTATGTTATACAACAAAACTGTGTGCATGCGTGTACTCACTGTCTCTCCCTGGCAATCCTCTCTCTTTTTTGTCATCACATTTGTTGCATTCGCTGAAGTAGAGGAGGATGAACATGTCTACCATCACCCACACCAGAGAGGTGGCCAGCACCACCTTACAGTACGCAAACTTCCTCATCTTTACACCTGAAACACACACAAACACACACAGGGTGTTACACACAAACACGGGTACAAGCAAACACTTGAGAAGCTGCCAGCGATATTTTACACCTACAACCAGCAACCAGACACCGTGGGTTAAACCATACCGAAATCAGTTACAGCTTACTGTACGCCAGCTATAGTTTTAAACACCATACTCAAGCAACTCATATATTAATTCTATACAAGCCTTGAAGTTGTGAGTAATAGCTTACCGTAGATATGCCCGCTACCTGAAAAAGTTACAAACACAGACACTTTATCATCTTAACACCAAAATAAAGCACTACAGCTTTTCCAAAGAGACCTTAGAGTGGACATATTCTCACATCCTTTCCCCTGAAGTCCAGAGATAAAGTAATGGCTTCTTGCACCAAAAAGCCTCTCTGGCCCTTGGAAATAAATCTTGTAGAACAGCTTTAAGAAACAGTTCTGCTACCGTATCTTTATGACATATTTAAATGATCTCTGTCTGTTATGATTGGCTAAACTCTTTGCACGTGAAACAAGGATCAACATCACAGCCAAATTTCTAAACACTAAATAGCCTTCAATGTAATCATGAGCACATATAACACATAAACATATGTTAATGTATTCATGACAACAAAATTAATCATGAATGACCTATCTTTGCAGCTTAATTTCCATAAAAGGTCTTGGCGGACTGACTGGGAAGCTCTGCATTGTGAACACGAGTATTTCTCCATAGTACATCAAGCTTTTTTATATCAAAATTTTCGTGATTTTCCCTGACCTCTGTTAAGGGCAAACATCTCAAGCAATGAAAGGTGAATACTAATAAGACATTTGACTCTGGTAGTCTCACTATACCACATTAGCAGATGATTTGGAGTGATTATTCCAAAAACTGCTCAAACAGAACCTCAGATTTGACCGTTGACCTAACGGAGGGTGAAAATTCCATTCTTTAACAGGCTTTCTTTAATCCAGCCATCTGACTTTATTAATGAACTGGAAATGAATCTTTTATTAGCCAACTAGGAATGCAATGAGAAAAGAGGAGAGATGAGGAAGACATGAAAGGGAAGGAAGGATGATGTTCCTATGGGAGGTGAGCAGCGCGTGATACGCTTTGATAAAGGAGAGGTCATTATAACGTAATTACACTGCATCACGGATCACACGCTGAGGCTCCAGTGAATCGCTATGAAATCAGACAAGCCCTAAAAATTCAAAACCAATTTGTAGAACATAATCCTTCACTACAAATACTTCATTCACCCACAGCCCAGAGAGTAAATGTGTTGGTAAAAGTAAACTATAGGTCCAAAAGTATTACAGCAGACTCAGGAAAACATTTATTTATGTGGCATCCTATGACGGTTCCATTAAGGGATAGTTCACCCAAAAATGAATGTCATTCCAAATCTGTATGACATTCTTCTGTGGAAGACAAGATGTGATACTTTGAAGAAGGTTTCAAATGTTTAAATGAATGTCATCGGGGTTTAAAATAACACTGAACATTGAATGGACAGAAAAACCACTGGCATTTTCAAAATACCTTCTTTTGTCATCCACAGAAGAACGAACGTCTTGCAGGTTTGAAAAAAAGTTTATGTATTCCAGTCCATTACAGGCTCTTTGAGCAAGAGGCCGCCCAGCATGCTGCAGTTGACAAAAACAAACCTGAAAGCCTCTCCTCTGTGTCTCTCTATCCAGAAAGCCGTACCAAACTTCTGTCATTGTCCCTGTCCAACTGTACCTATAGAGATCTTTGAAGTGTGTTTGTGTGTGTCTCTTTGTGCCTAGCATAAGGGAAAGAGGGAATCTGCTTAGACAGCCATTTTTGAAGGGAATAGCAAGCCATCAAAAGACAAAAAGAAACACTGCCACTGTCATCCCGTCACTCTTCTTTATTTTCTGAGCCACCCAGACATCAACGCTAGAGTAACACACTTTTATATGATTCACCATATCTCAAAAACACTTTTAGGAAACAGCACCATTTGTGTAGTACGTGTGTCCCCGTGACTTGTTACTGATATAATTAACAGCATAGTCAACTTTTTTTAAGATCTAAGATGAATAATACATCCAAATGAATAATATTAATAAATATATTAAAATACTTTTTACTTTTTCATTGGAATATTATTCAACTTACATCACTCCTTTTATAACCATTACATTTACAATAAGCAATAAACAATAAAAAAGGCAGAATTCAACCTAAATGTTCTTAACAAGAAGTTACTATTGCCAATTTAAAAGGCTATAAAAACACTGGGGAAAAAATATATACATTCTTTTTATATATGTGTCTCTTAGGCTCACCAAGGCTGCCTTTTATTGTGAAATATCATTACATTTAAAATAACTATTTTCTACTTTAACATATTTGAAAAAGTAATTTATTCTTGTGATGGCAAAGCTGCATTTTCAACATTATTACTCCAGTGTCACATCCTTCATAAATCCTTTTAATATGCTGATATGGCACTCAAGAACCATTTCTTATTTTTTACAATGTTTCAAATCAGTTGTCTTGCTTAATATTTTTTGTGGAGACCATGATACATTTTTTTTCACAATAAATAGAAAATTCAAAAGAACAGTATTTATTTGAAACAGACTTTCAGAACAATATAAAAGTCACTTTTGATCCATTTAAAGCATCCTTGCTGTATTAAAGTATTCATTTGTTTAAAAAAATACTGACCCCAATCTTTTGAACAGTTATGCTGATGATACACGGGGCAACTTTTTGAGCAACGTTGCCGTCAACGGGCAACTAGGTGAGACACAGGGCCCACGACTGATCTAAAATATCCAGATAGAAATTTGTTACCCATTCTCAATAGGAAAGTGCCCAAGCAACATTGCTCAAACAAGTTGCCCAGCAAAACTGCTCAAAAAGTTGCCCTGTGCATCATCAGCCTTTTGTATATATACACAGACACGCATAACTAAATAAAATAGTTTTACAAAACACAATAGCACAGTTTCCTGAGAATGATCCGTACATCTACTGCAGCAGGAGCGTGAGAGTAATTACGTCCGATTGTCAGTGTCTGTGTGCTAATATACGCAGGTGCGACCATTAAGAGATATTTAAATGACATAAAATTGAATGTCAAACAGAACGGAGCAGTATGGTGCTAAAGCAGTCAAAAGCTTGCCAAAAACCTCTGGCATCTGATGTCTCTGAGGAGGTCTCACCAGCAGTCAGAGAGTGCGTGTGTGTTGAGCTCAAGGTTATGACTGGCACAGCGGTAACGCCACTGTTCTGGTGGCCCTCGTCCATCACAGTGGCATCGCCAAAGGCCCCTGCCCACGCCAGCTGGGCCAGGCATTCATCACCGTGACAACACACACACACCTGAGAGAGCACAGGCCTGAGAGATGAAAACAGACACACATATCCCTTGTGCATCGGCTCAAAATGGCAAAGTCTGAGAATGAGAGTGTTTATGTCATCTAGAAACCTAAGAGCACAGGACGGGTTACACAACAGGATGAAAATATGAATGCTGCCTACATGAGTGACTTAGAATATAGATATGACAGATATACACTCTCCTTTGGTGGAGGTATGTGTGTGTGCAGTAGGGTTGGGTATCGATTGGGTTTTTTACGATACCGGTGCCAAATCGATACTTTTAAAACGGTACCGGTGCCTAAACGGTGCCTGAACCGATACTTTAA
>NW_015540855.1:388226-400626 GCF_001515605.1 Sinocyclocheilus anshuiensis | reverse complement strand
TAAGGCTAATAAATGTATTTCACGATCTGGGTCATTATTTAATACAAAACAATATTTAATACAAAACCACACATAATGTTTCTACTGTATCTCTGTCAATCACTCTGATATTTAGTTAAAATGAGTGAATTGACTGAGTGCTGTCTGTCACTGTCTTTAATCAGTTCTGTGAATGACTGTATGGTATGCCACATGCACTGTAATATGTTTTATATTAAATTTTCAAATGAAAATAGCAACAAGATCGTTTTATAAAGTATGCGTTCATATGTGTTAAGGGCTAGATTTTCGCTGGAGGAAACAGCTGTTGTGTGATGAGGGGTGAACGCAGCGAAAACTTTACAGTACCATTAGATTGGAAACCGATTGTTCCCTCATGACCTTTTGTAAACTGTATTTATGACAAAGAACTGCATAGATACAGATATTATAACAATCTATCAATAAACACACACCTTGCGTCCTCCGTTTCTGTTTGAGTCCACTCGCGCTGCGCCGCCACGGCTCTGAGGCGATCACGAATTTGTGTACAGTTTATGGAGCTAATCGGTATAGCCCTGCTAAAAATTGCCTAGCGACGCCCATGCTTCTTACGTCTTATTTTGGAGAACCAGGACAAATATTTCAATCGATCGCTCAGGCATTTAAGTGGCACCGAAATGAGGCACCGAAATCTGCGTTCTGATTCGGTTCTAGTACATACCGGTTACATAGGTACCGGTGCCATATTGGCACCGGGTTTCGGTACCCAACCCTAGTGTGCCGTGTGTAATGCTCAGCAGAAGCCCTATGAGGTTACAGTATTAGATAAAGGAAATGAAGTTGTGTCATACTCCTGTGTTCTGAGACCTTTCAAGGATGAAGTACACTGTAAGTTGTAAAAGATTAATGGAGTGCATTTGACTAGAAAATTTATTTCAGTCTTTCTACTTCAAAATGTTACTTGCAGTTTCTTTGTAATTGTAAAATTTACTAGCAATTTCTGAGAGAAATCCTACACCTTTTTTTCACCGTAGTTGCTGGACTTGAAGTTTGCAAGCATCAAATCTATATACACAATTATATTTGACATTCTTATGCACTGTATATGATGGATATGATCCTTCCTTTGAAAGTGGTTAGTTCTTAGCTAGAAAAAGCTGTAGCGTGTTTCAGAATTTTCGCCAATAGGTCAAATGTCCAGATACATAAGATTACAGCAACAAGAGGCTGCATTAAATGAGAATTGTCTGCCATTTGCAGATTTAAAAACATTAATAATTCAAAGTGCACTACGACAGGTTAAAAATGAGGCAGCTGTGCACATGTTCAGGATATACAAGAAATAATTGCCTCACATGCACACACCCACTTTTCTGTCTGCTCTCTGATGTATAAATAAAAGACAAAAAAATGCCCCCAAAAATTACGAATAAAATAAATAAGTAAAATACTGGTCTAATGGGGTTTCTCCACTTTAAAAACATCGACCACAGTAAAGGATGCTAATAAGGATTAGAAGTGAAGAACAGGGGAGAAAATTCAATTTTAAAGCAGCCCACAAAAAGACTGGGGGAAAGACACACATGAGGATTTGGAGAGAGAAATTAGTAATTCCAATGGAATAATTCATGGGAAATTGTTCATTAAATTGTGTGACTGGAACACAGTAGCAATGCCTAATGTTTTTCACATTGTGGGAGCAAACAAAAAGCCTAGATCCTGTGATACTGTGCTTAGGAAAATTAAGTTTTGTGTAAATGTCACAAAAAATACCAAGCATTACAATATGTCACTCTATGCACACACAAAAAAAGCAAACAACATACTCTACTATCTAAACTGTACAAAACAGTTTGAATAAAATCTCTCTCTTCACCATCCTGTTCTCTTATGCACAGTCCTGTTGTCCCATTACCCCATATGTGCAATGCACTTCCTTGGACAAATACCATTGTCTTTTAAGCACTGACGGTAACTGTTTCTCAGGATGACGCATGTAAAAGAACCTTAGCGTGACTCTGTGTTATAGCTTATGTGACTGGACACTATGTCATGTGAGGATATAGTGACGCAATTTTATTCACACAGCACACACACTGCAGCTAAATACAGCTGCCAGTTTGTGTTTAATCCAGTTACATACACAGAAGAGTTTGACTGTTTTATGGGAGTGACAATCCTGTTCAATTTTTATTCCCAAAAATGACGTTAGTTTACAAAAAAATATACTTCGTATTATAGATAGACAAATATTAATTACTCTGTAATTATTATTATTAGTAGGCCTATTATTTTTATTATTATTTTGACATTAATAATTAAAGGCATTATTATTAAAAAACATAATATGCAATATTATTTTTGTATAATAATCATCAAAATCAACAAAGTTTTGTGTGAAAATTGGTGAAAATTTGTATCCCTCCTTACCAATGATCAAAACATATTTTTAAACGAACTTTCAGGCCAATTCCTTAAAGGGATAGTTCACCCAAAAATGAAAATTCTGTCAGTAATTACTCACCCTCATGTCGTTCCAAACCCGTAAGACCTTCGTTCATCTTCGAAACACAAATTAAGATATTTTGATGAAATCTGAGAGCTTTCTGACTCTGCAAAGACAGCAACGCAACTGACACGTTCAAGGCCCACAAAGGTAGTAAGAACATTGTTAAAATAGTCCATGTGACATCAGTGGTTCCGGGAGACTGACCAGGAAGAGAAGAAATTGTTGAATAAAGTAATTATTTTTGTTTTCTTTGCGCACAAAAAGTATTCTTGCACTGGCTGAACCACTGATGTCACATGGACTATTTTATCAATGTCCTTATTACCTCTCTGGACCTTTAATGTGGTAGTTCCATTGCTGTCTATGCAGGAGTCAGATAGCTCTCGGATTTCATCAAAAATATCTTATTTTGTTTTGGTGAACGAAGGTGAACGAAGTAGGGGTGGGAGAAAAAAAAATCGATCCATCGATGCATCGCAATTCTCTCTCCAACGATTCTGGATCGATTCTGAGAATTCCCCCCCCCCCCCTCTCCATGTGTTAGGTGTGCGTGCACTGGGACGGCGAGCAGAGCGCAGAGAGGAAGTGGAGGAGACTCCGAGAGGAATGTGAGGTGGTTTTGTTGGAGCAGGAACTCGTCTGGGCCACCAAAAGAACCGGCACAAACGGCAGCGGCCAGGAGAAGAGGAGACTGCAACCCGCCCTGGTGAGTCCACAAAAGCCCTCAAAATGCTGCTGGCTCAGGCTGTTCACGGACCATCTGATGCATGTTACACACAAAAATGGCAAGAACTTGAAAGTGATTGGCTGGCTTCATGTAGTCAGATTTGGGGTGCATTGGTTTTTATCAGTCTGGTTGGAGCAAAAGTTTATTTAAAGAGTTCATGACGTGAGAAATCAAATTTGCCTTGATATTTTGGCATATCAGAGGTCTTTGTACCTAGGGGTGGGAGAAAAAAATAGATCCATCGATGCATCGCGATTCTCTCTCCAACGATTCTGGATCGATTCTGAGAATTTCAGAATCGATTCTGAGCTTAGTTTTTAACCAGATGCGAGATCACGCTGAGTTTGCTTTAGAAACACCCGTATTCTGCTTGCTTCCAACGTTCAGATATTCTTAAATACTGAAAGCACTCTTTGTTTGTTGTTTGTAATATGTTTCTATGCTCCTCTTTATTATTTGCTACTTGCTTGTATGTTTTAAAGTTATATTAGTTTAAAATTATTAACATACAACTGTTTTAATTTTTTTTTTCAATTTGTAATTATTTTAAAAAGTACTTAATTACTTATGTAAAGACATGTAAATGTAAGGATTTTAAGATTCTCAAGTCAGTAAACTAATTAATTAATAAGGGGGGGGGATTTTTGGAATCAGAATCAGAATCAGAATCAGAATGAGCTTTATTGCCAGGTATGTTTACACATACGAGGAATTTGTTTTCATGACAGAAGCTTCCACAGTGCAACAGAATGACAGTGACAGGACAAAAACACAGATATTAAAAGAATAAAAATAGAACAAGTAAATAGTGAATAACAATATACAGATTGACAATTGTACAGGTATATTACAAAAGACAGTTTTGTATGTACAGGTATATTATGTGCCAATTCTAAATGTAAACTAAGTATCTAAGTACTTCTAGCTAATCACCAGTAAAGAGCATGTCCACTCATGATAGGGGAGTTGCCTGTGTTGGATATCGCATTTGTGAATTGTGGGGCGGAGCTATCAAGATAGGGGTGTGATTCTTTTGGGTAAGGGAGTGTTTGTTTTGGTGATTTCAAATATCAACAGCATTTCTCAGAAATCACTTAATGCACCTTTAAGAAATGACAATTCGGATGGGAATTAAAAGCACCACATGACACTGGTCTTTTAAATTTTAAAAGAAAAAGGTAAATTCAGCAAAGGACTTTCACACACATTATCGATTCAGACAGTAATAAAATCTCTAGCACCTATAAACGCTGACATGACAGTATGTCCCTATGTAAAACAATTATTCGATTAGGGCTAAAGAGTATAACATTACTTGCTCAATGCAAGCATTGCACCTGCAAGGTATACACACATACAACACACTCAGCAAATACCAGAGCGGGACTGTGATTGTTCTTTTAAGTTTCTGAGTTTCACTTCCTGTTTTACTTCCTGCAAGGGATTCTTACCGTGTTTTCACGTCATGCAATATTCATGCTGTTATCTGATACTGAGACATATGGACAGGCACACCACCTGTGTGTCACATACAGAGGGGGGGAGGATTCCTGTTCAACACACCACACACAAACAGGAATATGAGTTAGCCTTCGGTCACACAAACAAATCCACTACATGAAACATGAGAGAAACAGACAGACATGTGGGGGAAAGAACGGGACACAGGAAGAGAGCAAGTGAAAAAGCAAGAACAGTCGCATGCTAAAGCTGAGAGCCTCTTAACAGCTCTGGCTGGCAGGAAAACAGATGGGCACAGAAACTCGCTCGCACCCCTGGTTGCATCACACACGCATGTCGAGATGTGAGACGGGAGGGTAATTAACTTTCTTTGGCTGTTGCCGTCTGTTAGAGAAAAGCAAATTAAACCCCTACAGCATCTCCTTCTTCCTATTCACAGTCCCTCCATCTTTCTCTCTACGCCTCCACCTCCGTTATCTCCCGTTCAAAATGTTTCAGTAAAGTTCTCCTATTTCAGACACAAACTAGCACAATAGAGAAAAGAGAAAACGTCAGTTGAGATTATGATATCTGTGATAGCGCCTATATCTCCTCTCATGCACTTTTTATATCAAATATACACAAAAAAAACAGATAGAGTGACAGAAAAACACAATAGACAGAACAACAGACAGATAGGCAGACAGATGGAAAGAAAGAAAGAAAGAAAGAAAGAAAGAAAGAACAGATGTAATGCTTGAGAAGATTGAACGATAGATATAATGACAGAAAGAACAACAGACTGACAGACAGAAAGAATGATGAGAGAATGACAAAAAGAGACAGAAAGACAGACAGAAATAACAGGAAGAACAACAGATGGAAAGAATGATAGACAGAACAACAGAAAGAACGACAGATAGAGCAATGGACAGACAGATGGAAAGAGCAACAGAAAGACAGATGGAAAAAGCAACAGATAGACAACAGACAGACAGAAAGAACAACAGATAGAACAGCAGACAAACACAGACAGACAGATGAAAGGAAGATAGAAAGACAGACAGACAGACAGAAGGACAAACAGAATAAATGGCAGACAGGCAGACAGACAGAAAGAACGACAAATCAACAGACAGATGGAAAGAACAATAGATAGAATGACAGACAAACACAGACAGACAGACAGACAGAAAGAACAATAGAAAGACCGACAGATGGAAAGACAGACAGAGACAGAAAGATTGAAAGACAGACAGACAGAAAGAAAACGAAAGAATGACAGAAGAGCAATAGATAGAATGACAGACAGACAGGCAGAAAGAACAGACAGATAGAAAGAAAGACAGACAAACACAGACAGATTAAAGAAAGACAGACAGCTGGAGAGACAGACAGAAAGCGACAGACAGAAAGAATGACAGACAAATGGAAAGAGCAATAGATAGAACAACAGACAAACACAGACGGACAGACAGATGAAAGAAAGACAGATGGAAAGAATGAAAGACAGATAGGCTGATGGAGAAACTGACAGACAGAAAGAACAAAAGAACAACAGACAAATGGAAAGAGCAATAGATAGAAGGACAGATGGAAAGCACGATAGTTTGAAGGACAGACAGGCGGAAAGAAAAATAGAATGACAGACAGACAGACAGACATTTAGAGACATATAGATATAAACATTATCTAAATTGCATGCCTAATGATGCCTTTTTATTAATGAATTGCAAATTAATCTTTCTCTCTTTCTCTCTCTCTCTATAAAATATATATATTGTATATATATATCTTTACAAAAAAACAAGAAAAGGTTCTCAGACAAAATAAACTATGACAACCTATTGAATAGACTGCACATCTGTCCCTCACAACCACATTTTCTTTCATTTGTGAAAAATTCAATATGGCGTCTACGCTAACTACAGTCAAGAGTCCATTTGCACATTCATGCAGGTCTTGACTTCAGTATGACATTGAATTATGCATATTAGATTAGTCCATCCCAAACAGCAGCCAGATAAATGAATTACAAGGCTGATGGCATTACAATACGAATGGGTCATAAAAATCGAACGAGCTGCGCTTTATCAGATTTCAGCTCAACTAACATGCGTGCAAACCGCAGGAGCGCACATCCACGCCGCATTGAAGAACAGCGTGCATGCAGCGGCCAAGCGCTCTGGGCAGAGGTACTAAAGACATCGGAAACAACTCTATTTTTGTCTGACTGAAGTGTGAATATGATCCATGTGTGATGCGATTCACGTCTTTTTCAATTGGTTTGCTTGACAGTTCAGGTTAAATATGCATCATGCACACTGAGGGATCATATCACAAGATCACATGATTGCAATGCTGTTTTCAGTAAGAAGGGCCAAAACTGGGGTAGAGATGAAGGACTAGTTTGTTTGTTTGTTCATTGATTCATTCCAAATTTTTACTTTAGCTTTAATATTTCTTCAGAGATGCTTCTTCTCAGAAAGGATTTTAACATGCCGACAGTGTGTTGTGCTTTAGTGTGTGTTTAGACTTCCAGTTTGGTAAACTCTCTCTGAGAAGTTGCATCAATCATAACAATAAATTCCAAGGCAATTATAGTGACTTAGAATCGCCTGCTGTGAGCAATGATTCTGCTCTTTTGCATAATCTGCAGGTCTATGATAGTCGTGCAATAAAAAGTGTACATATTTAGCCTGTCTATTGAAGAGCTGTGTATTCTTGGATTTAGTCTTGGCTATTTTATAATTGTTCGTCGATGTGCACATACAGATGTGTTTTTGAAATTGTGTATCAAGTTTGATTCAAATGTTAAATGTTCTGGATAGAAACTCATGAAACTATCTTTCTTATTCATACACACAGCCTTGGCAAGAAACTCCCTCAGTGTCAATACTGTACTAAATACCTTGGCATTTAACACACTACATACAATTAGCACTACCACTGAAAAGGACTTTTCCTGCTGCAAAGTGCGCACTTCGCACATCATAGTTTGCACTGGGGGATTTTTCGAATTTAGGGTTTAAAAACTCACAGCTACCACTTCATTGTTTGTGGGTTTGCATGTAGCAGTACAGTGGCAGACTGTTGAAGGGTACATGACACACGTGACTGCTGCATTTCACTAACTTCCTTTTAGGTATCTTTCAGAGGAACAAAGGCAGTCTGGTAGGGGAAGGTCAGGGACATCAGAACATGCTGATTGTGTCACATGGCTAACTGTCTTTAACAGGATTTGAAATAAATATAAAAGCTTATTGTGAAAAGCTGGTGTTTATCAATTGAGTGTTTTTCCAGAAACATCAATATTGAAGATTGAGGAATTACACTGAACGACATTTGGCATTGTGTCTCAAGAAAAACACTACTGATGCTTTCATTAAACACTTGATAAAAATCACTTCTTATTTGGTATCGGTAAAGTTGTCAAGATTATCTAATCAAACACAATGAATTCATTTCATTAATCAATTCTTTTTTTATGAAAACCACAATGGTTAAAAAAAGTTGAATGTGTCTAATGCACATCTGAATGACCTAAGGCCTTTCACCTTAGATTTTAGTACATTTGCTAAATCATATCTCCTAAATACTGTTCCTCCTGAAGCACTACACAGCAACAAAAACACAACATCACTACATCCCAAACACCTGTAGCACTTCAAACAATCATTTTGCATAAGCGGGGATGAATAGATTTATTGAAATAGATGTGTGAAGTGAACCGACTGTTTCAGTGACAAAAGAGTCGAAATAAGCTTGCACTAATATTGTAGCTCTAAAATACATTGTAAATAAACTGTAACTAATATAATATATATGTATGAAGAAATGTATAAAGAAATTTCTATTTTTGTTCAGGAAGAACACATTCAATGTGTCAACAGTAACAGCAAAGACATTTCTATTCATCAAAGAAACCTGAAATAAATTATTCCATAAAAATATTAAGCAAAAAAAAGATATTTTTGGACAGACAAGAGTATAACAGAAATACATTAAAATATAGTTATTTTAAATTGTAATTATATATTTTATAATATTACCGTTTTACTGTATTTTTTTATCAAATAAACGCAACCTTGGTGAGCATAAGAGACTTCTTAAAAGAACCGAACCCAAACTTCTGAATTGTGGTGTAGTTCATATCAATTGGCAAAAACACTTTGTGAAAGGTGGTTTTCTTTTCTGGCAAACATAAACCCCAATTATCAACAATTCACAAAGCTGTTTCGAAAAAGAGAGGAAAATTAGCACAAAGCCACCTGTAAAAGACATTGAAATACACAACTGAATAAAACTCACATACTGTAGAAACACGAGCCACCTACTGTGAGAGCAAAAAAAAGACTGATATGGACTCCACGTCTGAGAGAAAGAGCGAGAGAGAGAGAGAAAATGTGAGAAATGTTTGTTTCCTGTAATGATAATTCATCACGTATGCATCACGTCAGAAGAGGTGTTGAAAAATGTTCAAGATGCGGAGGCTTATGACTATGTAATGTGTGTGTGTAATGATAAAACATCAAAGACAGACAGACAGACAGACAGACAGAAAGAAAGAACAATAGAAAGACTGACAGATGGAAAGACAGACAGACAGAGACAGAAAGATTGAAAGACAGACAGACAGAAAGAAAACGAAAGAATGACAGAAGAGCAATAGATAGAATGACAGACAGACAGGCAGAAAGAACAGACAGATAGAAAGAAAGACAGACAAGCACAGACAGATTAAAGAAAGACAGACAGCTGGAGAGACAGACAGACAGAAAGCGACAGACAGAAAGAATTACTTATGACTATGTAATGTGTGTGTGTAATGATAAAACATCAAAGAAAAAAATCCAACTCCGAGCAGGATGGAGCTGCCAGACTTAGTTTCATAATTAACACACAAGCGAGATACGCTCCTGCATAATGAACTCTCTGTGAATGACAGCAAAGGAATCGTGGCTGTTTAACAGACCCAAACCAGTTATCACGGCGAGCTTCAGTGTCCTAATGACTCCTGCAGAGCACATCCCGCTCCTGCTCTATAGAGACATTCAAGCCAGTGTAAAACTTCTGCTATCGGCCTTGTGTGGGAGTCATTTCTCTCTGAAGCATCTGTCTCGGCTATTCATATCTGCTTTTTGTGGTTCAGATATTGCATACAATGACAAGGCATAAATGTGTGACAGTAGCTCAGCATAGTGTAGCTTTTACAAGTGCTGTAGCACGACAAAACACTACAGCGCTACTTGTTTTATTGTATTGTCCACAGTATGTAGCTATGCGACAGTGAGCTTAGTCAATAATCGAACGCTCTCTTTTATGTGTAAAGAACTGGTGCATTTGCAGATATGAAATGTAAGTACATACCTTCTACTTGACTTTTTTGAAAGAAATCTCGTTCCCCAAGGCTACACTGAAAAAAATTCCACCTACTTCAATTTAAATACATAAGTTCAGTTGCTGCCTTAAAAGTATAATCAAACCGGCTGTACAAGTTAATTTAACTTAAATGATATTAAACTGACTTAAAATTAGTTGAATCTTGTATTAAATAATGAAAAATGGAAAACATTTGCTGATATGATGTTATTTTTACAGTGTACATTTGCTCAAAATATAGTATAAATATTAAAAAAAGTATATTTACAAGTGAAATATTATTGCAATTTAAAATGTCTGTTTTCTATTTTAATACATTTTAAAATGTATATATTTAAATGCCATTACTCCAGTCTCCAGTGTCACATGACCCATTAAAAACTATTCTAATATGCTGATTTGCTGCTCAAGAAACATTTCTTTGATCCATCCTTGCTGAATAAAAACAATTATTTCTTTTAATAATTTAATTTAATGATTTTAATTAATGATTAATGATTCACTGTGAATCATTAAATACACATTGTCATGATGATTTAAGTCTCACAACTAGGGCTGTACTATATATCGTTTCAGCATCGATATCACGATGTGCGCATCCGCGATAGTCACATCGCAGGATGTGCGATGTTTAGTATAGGCTACTGATCGTTATGTTTATACTGATTGTTTTCGTTGCTCACACACAGACACGGTGTCTACACCGGACGCGACAGCTGTACAGAGATACCCATTTTAAATACATTTAGTAGCAGAGCTACTGCACGCGATTTTTAGTGCTGGAAATCCATTTATCCTTTGTTGAAACTTCCGGGTCGTCGTGGAGAGCGCAGGTCACGGTTGCTTAGCAACGGCAGATGCCACGAAAGCGCAAGCTCCTGAGCGCTTTGGAAAGAAGGAGAAAGCGGCGTGGCTGGCATTTTCCACGCGTTTTTTTAGGCGCGACATGTGAACGGCCCCAAAGTCTGTCTACACTGGACGCGACAAATCAACCGTTGCATATCATTTGAACTTTGTGTCAGTATGTCATAAAGAGAATGAGCATCAGTTTACTGTCGGGGATTTGTCGTGCCGCTCGCACCTGGTGTAGACACGGTGAGAGCCACGCAGATGCACGTGAACACTGATTTCTGTTCACTTCTGCATCTATTTGTGCCTGAAATACTGTGCTCTGCAAGTATCTTTGTAAACACAGTTGCTTATGGCTTAGGTGAAGGGAAACAATTGAGAAAGAAAATGGATGTTTAACACTATATTGGTTCACAGCAATTTAATGTTCTTGTTGCTTTCTCTGTTCATGAACGTTAATCAAACAACAAAACACAAAGAAAAATCACTTTTGTAGCTTTAACACAGATTTGTTAGATTTAATTTATAGTGAAAACTATGCAGTGTTATTTTACATTTGATTATTCCATTTCTGTACCTGAATACTGTTAGACTTACCTGAAAAATATAAAGCACTGCTTATTTCATTTGTATCTTTGTTCTGTTATTTATCTATGCTTGTAATTAGTTTATTTCCTATGCTGATTTACTCGCCTACAAAATCACCCCAATCATTGATTATTTTTTTTCCAAATAGAGCTATTGAAGTCATCTGATTTTTTTTTTCATATCGCAATATATATCGCAGAAAAAAAAATATCGCAATGTGAGTTTTTTCCAATATCGTGCAGCCCTACTCACAAACCTTGTTTCATTTCGAAATGAACAGTGATCATATCTTGCAGTTATGTAAGTCTGACGTGGACTCATCATACTGATTAAAATCGATAGCTCGTGAGTTTGTGAGACTTTCTGAATGATTCATTAACTACCTCATGAAAGTCATTTGTTTGGGTAATACCGGTTGCTATGTATGTTTTGTTTATTTGCGTGCAGTTCAATAGAAAGGCGTGTTTTCTTGCCGTTATTTTAGTAGCACACAGTTTCTTTACATATTCATTTCAGACTGCAAGCTAACCACTGGTGTGTGTGTGTTAGTGTGTGTAGGCCCATAACCAAACGTGATATATATGCAGTATGAAAAATTCCCCACTGTCCTGACATAGGAAACACTAATGTCCTTAAATAAACATACTACTAAATCCCAAGTCAGCACTTGAGTAAAGACGGATAGAAAGAAGAAAAGGAGGAGGATGTAGTTGAAAAGACAAATGATTCCCACTTTCCTAAGAATCCCATTGGGCCAACCATATAACACTATAGCAGCATCCATGTTTTAATAGGTCTACAGATCTGCAGTATTACCCAAAATGCAACAATAGTGCACAACGTACCAGTCTAATTTCAGAAACCGGCAGTTAGTGGTGATTTCACCATTTCTCAGACAAAGTGCTGAAGGTGGGTGGGTGTGG
>NW_015540855.1:384199-387834 GCF_001515605.1 Sinocyclocheilus anshuiensis | reverse complement strand
GTGTGTGTGTGTGTGTGTGTGTGTGTGTGTGTGTGTGTCAAAGGACTGGAAATAGAGGGACATAATGAACAGGAAACTTTCAAGGCTTCATGGTTCTATTCTCAAAACTGCTAAAAAAAAAGCTTTCTTACTATTTTGTTTTAAGAAAATCTTATCAAAAATATAGACGATTGACAGGAAATAATGACTGCTCAAAGAAATTGAGGGAGGTTCATTTTGATGCAGAACATCCTCACACTGTAATGGCAAATTTGGTGTAGAAATCAGACTGAGGCACAACTGCGCTTCCCCCAAGCCTGTGTTTGCAACTTCCTCTTCCTCTCACAGACGATTACATGCCTCGAGCACAGGCTCTTTCAAACCAGCACAGCTAACAAACTACACACACACACAAAGACTCACGAAAGAGCGAGAAACGGGGTGACGGAGATGGAGGGAGCTGTGATGCAAAAACTGCACATAATGCAGAAAACAAACACAAATTGATTACCAATGCAAAGCCTGGCCGCAACAGCAAGTACAATTAAATACTTCAATTTGCAATCATTCAGCCATTCTGTGGTGTAACCCAGATCAATATGCATTACTGTCTATTTAAAGTTTAGAGTGCTATACACACACACACACTCACATTATAAACAAACTGCTGAAAATAAAATGACACTTTTCAATTTGGTGTTTCTTCAACTCAGGGAACCTTTTGATTTCATTTGTTTCTTTTTGTTAGGCAAAGTAACAAATAACGGATAGTTTCGGTCCTTGATTTTGATTGGCAGAGCTGCGTTCGAAGCTGTTGTAAATTACTCTACAAACATACACTTTTGTTTTCATTTGTGTGTTGCTCGACAATTACTTTGTTGCAACCACAACCTTTTCTGAAGAAGTACATAGAAAGAATAACGTTTTTATTGATATCATTACACTTTTGTTTTATTTTGTGAAACCTTACTACGTATATGGAATAACCGTTTTATAAGCCCCAAGAAGCCGTGGTTTACAGTGAATTTATAACTCCGCTTCGCGTTGTGCCTAACTCCCCTTAGCTGTTATAAATTCACTGTAAACCACGGCTTCTTGGGGCTCATTGCTTTATTGTTGTTTGGCTCTTGCTCCACTTTAAATCTTAAAACATGAAAATCCATACAAAAGTGTAAAGTATTACTTCCTACAGATGTAAGATTACAATAATGTAAATAAAGAGTGAAATAAACTATTTTAATATTCATTGTATGAAAATGATTTATGTAATAATAATAATAATTTATGCATTTAGCAGATGCTTTTATCCAAAGTGACTTACAGTGCATTCAAGCTAAATATTTTTTACCAGTATGTGTGTTCCCTGGGAATCAAATCCACGACCTTTTCCGCTGCTAACGCAATGCTCTACCACTGAGCCACAGGAACATATTTTACATATTTATGTAAATGTTTAAATGACGACTGACCCACATTGAGGCACTACGTTATAAATTCACTGTAAACCACGGCTTCTTGGGGCTCATTGCTTTATTGTTGTTTGGCTCTTGCTCCACTTTAAATCTTAAAACATGAAAATCCATACAAAAGTGTAAAGTATTACTTCCTACAGATGTAAGATTACAATAATGTAAATAAAGAGTGAAATAAACTATTTTAATATTCATTGTATGAAAATGATTTATGTAATAATAATAATAATTTATGCATTTAGCAGATGCTTTTATCCAAAGCGACTTACAGTGCATTCAAGCTAAACATTTTTTACCAGTATGTGTGTTCCCTGGGAATCAAATCCACGACCTTTTCCGCTGCTAACGCAATGCTCTACCACTGAGCCACAGGAACATATTTTACATATTTATGTAAATGTTTAAATGACGACTGACCCACATTGAGGCACTACTTCCATAACACAAAATAAGATGGCATGTCATTTAAAATTAAGCTGAAAATTTGTTAAATTGGAAAAAAAAAAATTTACTAAAAATATTTTGTAATTGTGTGGATTTTTAATACATAGAATTTTAGCTGTGAAGCTAACCTTAGCAAGCCAATAAACACAACATCACTTGAGATGCGGTAAAAAGGACATTTTGATTATTTAAAACTGGACAAATAATGTTTCCAATTACGTAAATCGTAAACGTAAAAAGAAAATCCATCACATTACACGGGGAAGGACTGCAATAGTACTCTTCGCTTTCAGGCACTGCAAGTATGCAAACTCCTTCATTGTCACGCTAAATGAATCATGCATTGTGAGTAAAACTGAGCTGACATTAATTCACACTTTGTATAATAAAGAGACTACCCATAATCACATAATGACAAAATGCTGTCTGCTGTATATTCAGTGCATACCTGTTGAGCTGAGGTCAGAGTGTGTGAAGGAAGACGGTCTCGTATCCTACAGCGCAGGGGCTCCAGACGAGGGGAGGAGCTTGAGGTCCCGCCACAGAAACCTGTTACTCACGCATGCTCCCTGTAACATACAAAGACAAGCGTTAGAGAGATTAGACCGTGCAACAGTAACACTACAGTAAGAGCATTTAATAGTGACAGGCTGCTATACAGAGGCTATCACATTGGCTGACAATTCTTGTGAATTATCATAAATCTACAGCTTTGTCAGTGAATAATGCACATTTGTTTAAGTGTTGAGTAAATATTATTAAAAAAATAATCTAAATTAATAAGTTATTTCTGCAAGTACACTGGGGTTCAAAAGCCTTGTGTGCAATCTTAAATCCACGTGTGAAAATGCTATTTTTGTAATTTAATGCCATTTTTAAATAAAATTTGTATTCAAATATAATATAAATGTAAATTAAAATGAAGTTTAAATTAATATACAAATTTTAATGTCATTGCTTGTTTTAAATTCTTTAAAATACAAATGCTGTAGGCTACATATTATTTGTATACATATTATTTGAGTTCAAGTTCAGTCCCAGATTAATCCTATAATTTTGATATATATACATACACATATCCATTTATATATATATATATATATATATACACGCCCCTATATATCTACATATAAACAGAGCGATAGAAGTTAAATACAAATAAAACACATGCAATAATTTTCAGTTCTAACCAAAGCCACATTTACTGCATAACACTTTAAATAAATATATTTGTGCAAATACAAACTATTACACTAAATAATTATATATCAGTTGCATGTTGTTTGTCAGTTTTACTCAGAAAGTAATGTACTTTGTAATGGATGTAGGGCCTAATCCATTTTCACCAGTATGATGTGGATAAAATTACTCTGCTGTACAAAACAAGTAAGTAACTTTGGATAAAAGTTTTTTTCATTTGTTAAATGACTAAATGACTAAATGCAAATGCAAATGTAAATGTAAAATGTAAGTAAACAACTCACAAATCGTCACTTTTAGTCACATCCAAATCAAAATGAAGTTGCAATGACTTTTTTGATCATTTTCAAACAAGAAATTATCTATAAGTAAGCCAGTTTTTAGCAAATAAATTCAATGTACACCCCTGTGCCACCACCATCTATTCAATCAATCGTAGGGCTGGGTATGAAATATCGATATCTCGATATTAATCGATTCTCATTTTTACAGAACGATATCGATTCTTAAATCCCAAGAATGGATTAGTGTAGCCTGTTT
>NW_015540855.1:382200-383700 GCF_001515605.1 Sinocyclocheilus anshuiensis | reverse complement strand
AGGGGCATTTTGCTAAATATATGCACCATATAACATATTCATTATACATTTTACTGTTCTTCAATGTTTAAGTTATGTTTGAATAAATCCATCAAGTTTTTATGACAGCCACCATTTAAATGTTTACGCTATATATGTATAAAAAAAAAAACGAATTGAAGTAGAAATATTAATATGTAACTGTAACTTTATTATTGTAAAAACTTCATTAATTTTAACCTTCAATATTATAATAATGTTGTACCAACTGACTCTCATGTATATTTTACAGCATTAGCATTTTTTTTTCTTTCAGAAAATTTGGCATGTAGGCCTACTGTACCTGATATATATCCAAAATAATCAATATCGAATCGCAAGCTTGTGAATGAGAATCGAATCGAATCGTGAAATTTGTGTCAAAACCCAGTCCTAATCAATCGCAACCTTGTTAATCACAAATGACAAAATGACAAAAAATTACATAATGGACAACATCAAGTCTGAGACTTTCTTTTGTAAAAACAAAAAAGATGTTCTTTTGATGTCTCTGTCATCTAAAAAAATAATCTCTAAAAACTTTTTATCAGACATCCCACATTTTCCTTTTAAAAGGTTTCAGGAGAACTAAAGCAGAATGACCACTATGACTGGTGATTAAGGTTCAGACTCATGGGAAATCAGAAATCATTATGAAAAGGAATCAGCCGCATGCAGTGCAAATCTATCAAATGAAGAGCAAAGTCATGATCGAAAACGACTACAAGATTATTTCAGACAGCCTCTCCTTCTCCTCTTTCCAGCCTAATATATTCTCTTCCTTTCCTTCATTACCTCCCTCTCCTGCATCTCAACTCAAGTGTTCAGAATCAGAATCAGAATCAGAATCAGAAAGAGCTTTATTGCCAAGTATGTTTGCACATACAAGGAATTTGTTATAGTGTCACAAGCTTCCAGTACACGGAGACAACAACAACACACAGATAATAAAAATGAGATGTGAATAAAATACACATGCATAAATATAAACCACAAAAAAAAAGAATAAATTGTATGTACAGGTGTGCTATAGATGGAATAGGAATAGAATAAAATAAAATAAGTTGTAGGGATGTACTAGGGTTTAGGGTGATAAATAGGTATAAGGTTATTGCACATACTTTAATTGCACAATGGGAGAACATTAACTGTTCATGAGGTAGATTGCCTGGGGAAAGAAACTGTTCTTGTGCCTGGCTGTCCTGGTATTCGGTGCTCTGTAACGCCGACCAGATGGCAAAAGTTCAAAAAGGAGATGGCTTGGATGTGATGGATCCAGAGTGATTTTCTGAGCCCTTTTCCTCACTCTGGATGTATACAGTTCTTGGAGGGTAGGCAGGGGGGCACCAATAATCCTTTCAGCAGTCCGAACCGTTCTCTGTAGTCTTCTGATGTCTGATTTTGTAGCTGAACCAAACCAGACAGTTATTGAAGTGCACAGAACAGACTCGATGACGGCTGAGTAGAACTGCTTCAGCAGCT
>NW_015540855.1:378419-381594 GCF_001515605.1 Sinocyclocheilus anshuiensis | reverse complement strand
TTCCCCCGTCTGCGCGTCCTGAAGCGCTTGATCAGCGCAGCAGCTCCGCCGACTACAACGTTCAGCAAAACGTCCGAATAAACGAAATCCGGTAGAAGATTGTGTGGCGTGTTCTGCCGAATGTTCAGCAGCTCATCCCTGGTAAAACTGATCGTGTTTGAGAAACAAAAAACAGGAAAAACTAACAAAAACAATACAAACACTGGAGAGCCAAACACTGAGGCTGCCGTCTGCGGTGCCATCGCTGTAAGAACGACTAAAAGGTTTAAATGGTTTGTGCACTGTGTGCGAGTTTGTAGAGACGATGGAGTCAGAATCGGTTATTCCGGGTTATTCTCCTACACGCGGCTCAGACGTACCGCATTCTGAGCGAAGATGAATAAAAGATCAGCATGCAGCCCGACATCTCTATCAGACAGAGAGAGTGACACTCGCACACACAGTAGCAGCGAGGTCTTGAGCGAGGTGCTGGTCACTGAGCCGCTCCGCTTCATCAAAAGCACTTTTCTAATCCCTCACACGCTGAACAGACCTTTCCACAGTCCACCGCACAACACACACACACAGCGCAATTACTGTGTTTGTTAGACAAACTTCCAAAAACCTGATTGTGTTTCTGAGGTGTTTGACATTGCTAGTGCTAGAGCCTTTCCCAGGAACCATGTCAACGGCTGCTAGGTGAACAAAGGCCCAATTAAAGACTCTCATCTACTGTGGGCAGGTCACTACACCAACAAACAGCCTTTCTATCCTTCACAAGACACCGAAACACACCAAATACACACATAGAAACATATTTCATACATTCTCCTAGCATTTTTTTAGTCAAAAATTCTTTCATTTTTTCTTTAGTTTTATAATAACCATTTTCTACAATAAATACCTTGCAAATGCAAGCTATTAGGGCTGTACAGACTATTTTTTTCTGCCTTTCTTTCACAGATAACAGCAATAATTATATTATAGCATTAAAAATAGCCTACTACTGTTACTAAAGAGCTTACGCATATTGGAGGACTAACCAATACAGAAAGCTAAAAAATAATTTTGGCAATTACCAATACTGTTAGTTAAGAGCAGCAGTGGCACAAACCTTACAAAATTGGTTAAAGGCCTTACATAAATTTGTTTTAATAAATTTGTTAATCACTGTAGGCTATATAGTGAATATAGTTTAAATCTCTAGATCAAAAATGTAAATAATAAAGATAATAAAGATGAATAAAATCACAGTAATGCCCCGCAGGAACACACGTCGCGTGCACTTTGATCACAGTCAGTCTCCTCTTACTGTCATTTATTTATCCTGTAAAAGCGTCTGACATTTATATTCAGACAATTACACGCTGCTGTCCCTTTACAGTTCCTACTGTCATAAATTACTCGCACTGCATGTTGACTTTTAAACCTAAATTTAACGTTCAACAACAGATATTTCAGCAATTCAATTAATGTTTTTGCGCCAAATATTGTCTCCCGCTCTGTGTTCCGTAATGCGCGTACCCGCCGCGCCGGTGCTTTTTCAGTAAAGATTTCAACTTAACGCAGACAGTCAGGGCGGGCCTTTATGCAAAAATGGAAAGGCTCGCGTGAATTTGTGACATTTACAGATAAGGATATGACCGTTAACTGAAAGTTTTTTGCACTGAGGACGCCGCACACACGTACGTATCTGTCAAAGCGCCTGACAGGGCAAGCCATTACGCTAATGCATCAGCTTGAAGCTTAAAATAAAGATTTCTCATGTTTTGGGCAGCTTGGATCACATACTTTTCCTGCAGGAGCTGATTCTGTTTCCTCCAATATTTTTAAATGCATTTTGTCCATAGAAATGTGTAATTCAGTGCTGTAATTTGATGCGACCGGCTGCAGTTGTACGTGCACTGTGGGCAAACACGACTAATCGATAATGAGAATCGTGGGCGATGATACTCATTATCGATAATAATCGATTTTATCGATTAGCTGTTGCAGCCCTACAAGCTATCATACTAAATGATTATCACTTAACATTTATTCAGAACTTAAAGTACTGAGTGGATTTTAAAATGCCCCGATGTACAAAGTAAACAACTAGTGCTGTGTTCGATACATCGATACGACGATGTATCGTCACAGAGTTTTGACGATACGAGTACCGATACAGCTGTATCGATATTGTGGCACGTGTGCAGCAGTGAACCGCGCTTAATTTGAATACAAGAACAACGTTTAAAATGGAGTAGAAAAGTGCGAGGTTTCTAAAAAAATAATGAATAGAGCATAATATATAGGCTACAAAAAGGTTTAATCTGGTCGCAGAGGAACACAACTGGGTTGCCTGATATAAAGAGACGTAATCCCCGAAACAGAGCTTCCCACTTGCGCAGTAAGGAAATATCTGTTAAGTGTGTTACTTATCTTTGTCAACCTGGCAACCATGTGTGCGCGCTCTCTCTTCACTGTGGATAAACGCGCATGAAGTTGCAAAGACTAAAGTCTCAAATCCAAAGAGATATTCTTTATAAAAGTTAAGAGTCAGCCACACCTACCTAAAACGGCTCGTTCCAACACGCCCCCACATACACCCCTTTAAGATGATTTTTTAATATATTAGTAAGAGTACATTACAATATACATTTATTAGAATGAGTACATTATTATTTATGGGCTTAAAGCCCATTATTTATTAGTTATTTTAATTTTTTTTTATTTAAAAAAAAAAACATCTGAGATGGGGAAGTTTCCGAAATTTGGTTGATTTGACACAGAATGACCCATCTGTCCTGGCTTGTCCAGTTGCTGAATACTAAATTGACATATTCAAATACTGAATATTTGAATATGCTGATAACTACCATGACGTGATAAATGATATGTGTTTGCATAATAATTTTCATAAATGGTCTAGAAATTGTGGATTGGGGCGGAGTTTAGTTCTGTGAACGTCAACTACACTGGTGGACTACACTATTTTATTTCAAAAAAGCAAGGAAAATCATGATTTCAGGATGTCGCTTTAAACAAAAACAATTTATTTTTTCTATTTTATTTTTGTTTGTTGTGAACATTCATTTGAGTACAATCATGTAGCATATTTCAAGTTACATACAATGCTCAATGCAACCATAGAGTATCTTGTACAATTATGTACAATTACCTAGCATGTTTTAACTATAAATTATACTCAACCTTC
>NW_015540855.1:353194-377706 GCF_001515605.1 Sinocyclocheilus anshuiensis | reverse complement strand
TTGTGTTAAATAAAAAAGGGGGGGGGGGGGACTATATACATCCAGGGTGAGAACATGTGTCCCAATTCAATTCCATCCAGAATAACCTCAAACGACCTTCATTATGTATACAGATATTAAACAGAGTACATGCATATTCTCAAACATGTACATATACACACACAAGCATATATTATATTACATATATCTTTCTATATATTGATAATCTTTTATTTATTTATAACAACAAAATCAGACCTTCTTTCTGATACATATTCAACCCATTTCCTCCACTTTCCCAGAAAGGCATCCATCTTTAAATTAACCAAAAAAAGTGATCTTTTCCATCGTATAAATCTCTATGGTCACATCTATCCAATTATCTAAAGTTGGCCTCTCTTTTTTTAACCATTTACGTGTGATTGCTTTCTTACTGGCTGCCAAAAGCATACCCATCAGGTATTTATTATCTGCTGTTACTATATCTGGATATACGCAGCCATAATACAACAATTTGCTTTCTAGAGGTATGTCTCTTCTAAAAATATATTTAAGTGCCTACTGTATTTCTTTCCTAAACAAAAACAATTTCATAAGCTAAAAAGAGCTGATATGGTTCACAAGTAATAAGGCTAACGGCACCACTAATACAACAAATCCTCCTCTCTCTATGGCCTTATCCTCTTTCCCTCTCAAATGAGGAGCAAATCTCTCTTTCCAATGAACCACTAGCAAAGATAAAACAGTATTTATGAAAAACGCTGTGAGAACACCTAGAATAAAAGGAAGAGGACAAACTAACAGCCACAAAACCACACATGGACATGCTAAAACATGCTAGCTCTCCGTCTTAGTATTTCTGCAAAAAAAAGTTGTTTCAGTCAGACAGAGATCCCACTCACGCAGCATGTCTACCCTTTATCTTCACTGGACACAAAAGAACTCACACAAAGGCACTTACATTAACCCTCTTGCAAACACGTAAATAAAAAAACACTGAGCTGACTGTTTTCAATGAAGATTAATTCACTTTCAGCAGCAAGGCTCCTGGACTAAACTGATCACAAAAGCAGTTGTTCTTCCCTCTTAAATACTTTAACACCCTCAGAGAGCTGCACCCCTCAGGTCATCTGACTTGCTGCCCTATTAACATACATAATCACATACAGGAAGCAACACCTGTGATTGACACAGATGTCTGAAGCACTGTTTTTCCGAATTAGACAGCAGAGGCAAGCGAAATATAAAAACAGGTGACATAAGAATGCACAATTAAATATCCAATATCAATGAATATATGTCTTATATACTGTGCATCCCTTGCACTGGGCATAAAAAATAACATATTTTACAATTATACATAGTCATACATAAAGAAATTAAATTTAAAAATAAATAAATTTTATTCAGCAAGGACATATTAAATTGATCAAAGTGACAGTAAAAAAAAAACATCAATAATGTTTTTAATGTCAACAGTAAATGCTGTTTCTTTCATTTATTTATCGAATAATCTTGAAAAAAGTACATATACTATCAGTAGTACTATCAGTATTTGCAAAAGCTACTTTGAAAATTGACACCAGAATTTCTATTCAGTTCTCTAGTGTATAAATGTGTATAATTCGTATTGGCATTGAGTCATGTTTGCGATAGTATTTTCACACTGTTTTTCTAGAGCTGATGTCAATGGAGAAATTCAGTGATTAATCTACTCAATAGCTTTGAAAATTATGAGACGTGATGTTTTCAAATAAATTACTGCTTGGAGGAACATAAATTACTCTGCTAATTACTCTGCTCTGTCAATACACCTTTCATGCATGCCAAAGAAAAAAAACTACAAAAAAACAATATTTCTGGGCAATATTTTTTCCATTATCTCACTCTGTGTCTCTCTGACACATCATCATATGTTCAGATTTGATGGCATCAGGGCAGCGTGACAGGATACAGCCTCTGTTCCACTACACAGCCTGACACGGACTTCATGCTAATAGATTCGATCATCGGTGCAATCATCATAATCCCAAACCATAAGGAAATGGATGGCACGCTATTCAGGAAAATGTTATTTTTTTCCCTTTCACACGCACACCAGAAAATATGTGCTTTCTCACTCACAGTGATACTTTCTTTATGAGATCAGCAACCACAGTGCTGTCAAAGTTTCAGAAAGGAAATGAACCCAGACAGAAAATCATTCACAATGACACCTGTCAATCAATACCCTACAGAAAACACAGACAGAGGAGGACAGAACCCCTCACTGCTTACCCCGGTAACATGTCAGGGTCACTTGGTCACACGTTAATAAAATGGCAAATCATTTATTAAACCTGTTTAGCGATTAAGGCATGTGTGGGATATTTCCAAAAAAATGTCAAACTTTTTGTGTCAAGCTTAGAAAATAATGCAAAATACCATGAAAGGATCATAAAACTAGTCCATATGAGAAGCAGCCATGTTTGAATCTTGAACAAATCATTTCGATCTATTTTGTGAACAGTATAACCTAGAAAACATCCAACTCAAAAGAATGCTTTATTTATGAATAAGAAATCACTACTACTCTGAAGAATTTAATGATTTTCACTGAATAACTTCAGTCTGTTTCTCCAACAGAACTATGATATGGCTTCAGGTGAATTGTATGGAATTTTATACTTTTATGGTGCTTTTGTGTCCTTTTTTTAAGCTTGAATGGTCCAGTGCCCATTCAATGTAATTATATGGAAAAAAGCAACCAACACAATCTTCAAAATGTCTCATTATTTGTTGCATTGTTCCACAGAAAAAAAATAAGCCATACTGGTTTGGTACGACGTGAAGGGAAGTAAATGACAGCAACATCCTTTAATCTTCAAACTTGTGCATTTCATCTGACTGCACATCAGAAAGGGCAACATGACAGGATCTCAAGAAATCACAGCCCACCTATCAATGTGGCATATCATAAGTGCTGGCTCTAATGCGACCAAGACTGAGGAATTTACAAGGGTTTTATGGAGCGTATGGACGCACATGCCGTGTAATACCGCTGCTGTGTAAAATGCTGGCACTCAGCTGAGTGTTATACGAAGCCTGCTTGGTTTGCTTACATAAGATACAGAAGTGTTACAGAGACCATAGTGTCCTGCGTTTCACAGTTGAGCATGTGAAACCGCACACACCCCGGGGCCTTTACTACATGAAGAGAGTGTGTATATAACAGCACTGGAACATTAGGTACGTCATTTGAGGCGATGAGGGAGCAAGAGTGACTCTGTCCATCTGGCTCCACACCACGCCTAAGAGAGCATGAGAAACGTCTGAGAGCTCAGCCTCAAACGACACATGCGGCACTCAACCCAACACAGACTGCTAAAACATGCTAAGCATCTGTGTCCATGGGTGGAGAAACTCTGTCTGTGTGCGTGTGTGTGTGTGTGTGTGTGTATGTGTGTGTGTGTGTGTGTGTGTGTGTGTGTGTGTGTGTGTGTATGTGTGTAAAACCCAGAGAAAACCAACAAAATGTCCCTCCTCATTAAAATGCAAGGCACGCAAGCCACAACCTCAACCGATGTAATAAAACTCACACACAAAATCCATCATAAACCCGACGACAAACCTCTTTCTTACTGCTATAAAATTGCCAAATTTCAGAAGCATCACAAAACGGCAACAGATAAAACACTTTTTATCATCCATTCATTATTGAATGAGATAAAGAGCCTCTATATTCACCTCAAGAACCGTCTAGCCAGGGTGTAAAATTAACTTTTTGCTACACCAGCCAATGGCCAATGAAATTGAAAAAAGTAACCGGATATAAATATACCTTCTAGCCAAAAAAATGTCATTTGTATTTTTCCATATATTTTTGTTACAGTGGCTTTCAGATTTCAGATCTCATAACTTCGGTAGTATTGTGATACTAAAGCTTCAAAATATTGGAGATGCCACTGTATTTTTTAAACAGTAGTATCGTAGTACCCTAGTATCATAAGTAATGTTGTATGCACAGCAGTTACACTATTTTTGCTCTTGATCAAACACGCACCTGCAAAAAAACAGCAGAAGAACTGAATGAAAATGCAAATTCATTCTCTGTCAGTAGGTGGCGCTTATGGAAATACAGCAATATAGTGTTTTCTTGGTTACTGCTGTATACAAAGCAGCGCTGCGCTTATAAACTAAACACAGCCAGTTATGTGTCAAGGGATTAAACGGACAGGACAAACCACATTACTTCTGTGCGTGAATGCAACTTAATAGATCTCCCCCTGTCTATGATGTCATAGTAAAAAACAACATTAAAGATGAATTTCTGTTCGCGCCGGCGGCGCCGCACACACACACAAAGCCACAGCTGGGCTCAGACAGCACGTGAGTAGGCTACCAAATTGAGCTTTCTTTTGCCCCTTCATCAGCAAATGCACACAAAAGCACGTCGGAATGACAGTGTTGAGGAGTATCCACGTAGAATCGTTCTGGACTCGGATCGCGACTCCCAGAATCGGAATCGGATCGGATCGGATCGTGAGGTGACTAAAGATTCCCACCACTAATAAACACTATTTTACTATGCATTATACTAGAGGTGTAATGGTACACATATATACTGAACCGAAAGACCTATACCGTTATTTTCGGTATAGGTCTTTCGGTTCGGTATGCATGTGTACCGAACAAATATAGCATTGTTTTAACCACTGCACAAGAAACTTCCAATTTTATATATTATTATTACTTCTGATAAGAAACAAAATCTCATCTTTCAAATTATGTCCATTTTTTCAAGAAATTCAAACAATAAATGCCATTTTGGCACTCTGTGATGTAGCGTGACAGATCACTGTATAAACGACTCAGTTCAAACAGCAGCGTGGAGCACGAGTGAGCGTGATCATCCCTTCCTCATTACTACTAGTTTTATTGCGAAATAAACATGAATGAACATCTCATGCCTCATGTAATTGCTCAATCAGTGTTTCAACCACAAAAAGATGTCACGTACAAAATGTCACATAGCATTTCATTTACCTCAGGCAAGTCATAAGTGTACACAGCTTATTAGTTCGCTAGGAAATGAAGTCTAGAGAAGAGCATTTCATGAAATATTAGACTATATACTCATTATGTTTTACTTTACGTGTTAGTGATGTCTTAATTATTTAATGTGTTTAAATAAATCCGTTATTATGAAAACAAGTTATGACAACCACTGTGTAAATGAATATATTTCAACAACAAATAGAAATGTTGTAATTTAGAAGTTAGTTTAAAAACTGTATTATGTGCAATTTACATGTTTGCATAAAATTTGTAAAGTTGAGTGTTGATTACTATATTTAAAAATAAGTAGTAAATAGTAACTGAATTTAAGTTTGGGCTCTGTTGTTAGTTGTAACCTTATAGTAACGTAAAAGGACTCCCAATAGTTAAGAGCATAAGCTGAGGTAGATTTTTATCCCTAAGAAAATTTTAATTATAATTACATTTATTTAAAGAAAGAGCAATTTGTTCAGTAAACCACTGTTTAATTAAAAAAAAATAATAAATTTTATGTTTAGTTTTTCCCCCTACTGTACCGAAACCATGACGTCAAAACCGAGGTATGTACCGAACTGTCATGTTTGTGTACCATTACACCCCTACATTATACTGAGGTAAGAAGAAAAAATGCCATTGAAACTTTTATGAAGACAATCAGTTCCCCTCAGAGATACATTCATATAAACACCACCCCAAATTCAGTATTGATATTTTTCTGATGTTTGGTGCAATATTTTCTCTGCTGCGTGCCTAAGCTCTCCTTTCCTCATTACATCTGTCTTCAGCGTGTCCCGTATCTGGCCTGTGTTCATGTTTACACACTTTTATTTCCACACAAATGACATTTTGGGAAATTATTGCAATGCAGTATGTGTACATATCCGGAACAGACATCAGCCAAAATACCCAACCGTGACAACCCTACTCAGAACACTGGAATGAAATTGAAATGGAATTGGAATGTAAAATGCATAATGAGATATATATAATTCTTAAAAGATATATTAATTCTTAACATTAAGTTCTGTCACTTGCCAACTATTCTCACAACCCCTATGCCAGTATGCCATGCAATCAAAGAGCTGCGCCTTTAAGGGACAACAGCCACATACAAATAGGATTAAAGCATGAAAGAGATTCCCTGGGATTGCGATTGGGATTATGACTGACATGCAGAAAGTCTGGACGCAGATTAACTTTCCAATTCACGCAGCATACGAATTACCTTGCAGCTGAATCAATTCAATGTCATTCGACGACTCCAACAAGTCAAGTTTAAAATTTGAGTAGTTTTAGTTCTATCACACAGTCCTAGCTCTGCTACATATAAAGGCTTTCAAAATGCCTGCTGAATGAAAGTACAGACTATTGTGTGACAGCTACATACAAGGGTCAAGTCCAAAGAAAAGAAGTGCAGGAGTTTTCAAGGCTACTTGTTAGTGTCATTGAGCTGGTAAAGTTGGTGAAAACACAAGACCGAATATAGCAAGTTGATTTATTGAGGGGAAAAAAAACTTTCTTCTAATTGATAATGTTCATTGGCAAAGATTGCCAACTATCACCAAATGAATTGGCTTAAACGCACTCACTGTAATTCACATTGGATAAAAGCATCTGCCAAATGTAAAAGTTTAAGGCCCCTTTTTTAAATCTATGGGAGGTTCTTTGCCCCTTTTATCGCCCACCAGGTAGACAGAGAAAAGTAATAGCATTAAAAGCAGCACGATCTGAGACACATGCGGTGCAGGATAAGTTACACACTGATGTACTCAGGACTTTATTCACTAAAATAAAACTTACCTGTAATTGCTGCCTTAAATTTTGAAGTTACAACCTGCTGTGATAGTCCTTGCACTTTTACAACCACTTTGAATTTAATTACTGAAGAAGAAAATTGAAACTAGAAAATTACTGCAGTCATATTATTAAGTCAAATGAATGGAAACAAAGATGTTATGACATAAGATTATTAAAAAAACACGTTTTATAGTAATAACTGTGGTATTTCTTAATATGACAGAAATACACCACATGCAGTCTCCAGACCTGATCCATCACATGTAATGAAGATCACACTGAAGTTTGCTGTAGTGTAGGTGTACATGTGTTTAGTTGTGGTGAGTGAAATGTGATTCTCTTCAGTGCAGCCCACGGTGATCTCAGCTGTATTACAGCCAACACCCCACCCAAACCCTAACACACACACTCTCTCATCTTCAACCCTTTTCCTCTCACTCTCTGACCCACTTTCTTTCTCTTTTTGGTAGAACATTCCACCATAAGATTGGCAGAATGAAAATGTTACAAAGAAAAAAAGCTTATTCGCTTTCAACTTTTTTCAGTCTCTCTCTCCCCGTTCTCTGTGCTTTTTCCCTGGCAGGACTCCCCTCCTCCATCTTAACACTACTCCAGTCGTAAATTTCAGGAGAAAGAGGAAAAAGAGAAAAAGAAACAGTGCAGACAGCTTCCAGACATGTCCAGGGTGGGCGGACAAGCTCATACAAGAGCCACAGGGCATCAGGCAGACACCACGGCCTGAGAGTCAGACAGAATGGCCCAGAGAACTCTACTGTATATGAGGAAAAGAAGAGTATTATTTCGGTTCATAGAAGCGATTGACTGCTTTCATATCTTTAACAACCAATCTGTCTTCTTTATGGTCTGTCTCTCTGTTTCTTTTTAGGGATTTTGCGGCAGAACAAGGAAGACACTCTTCACTTCCAACTCTCAGACATAAACCATCAGGAATGTTGTGAGAGAACATGTGGTTAAAGAAGAGCTGAGAGAAAAAGTTTGATTCACAAAATGTCACAAAGCATGCTAATTAAAGGCACAATATGTACTTTTCGCCGCTAGAGGGCGCGTATTCAAAATAAACAAAGAGACAAAGAATTTAAACATTCTTCGAAACATTTGGGATAATGTAAGTACACAAGTCAGCAAAATATATAACACTGTTCTAGTGGTTTTTGGATATTTTAATGAAAAAATCTTACATATTGTGCCTTTAATCAGTGAAATATGTATTTTAATTTTAAGAATTGAAGAGTTCAGATGCAAAAGCCTCAAAGTGCTGTTTGAAATTTTCTTCTAAGATGAGCATTTTTATCAGGCTCCTTTGTGTCGGTTCAGTAATTTCACTTTAAAGGCAATAAATAGGTTCTTTTCATTGCCATTCAAATGAAATAACTGAACATAAACATAGGAGCCTGAGAAACATGCTAATTTTAGAAGAACATTTTTTTAGAGGCTTTTGCATTGTGTATTTATCAAGAATTCCAAACATATTATATTACAGATAGTATATTTTATATACACTACCCTTCAAAGCTTGTGGTCAGTAAGTATTTTTTTTAAGAAATTAATATTTTTATCCAGTAAGGATGCATTAAATTGATCAAAAGTGGCATCTGACATTTATCGTTACAAAAGATTTCTATTTTAAATAAATGCTGTTATTTTGAACTTTCTTTTCATCACTGATTCTTGAAAAATGTATCACATTTACACAAAAACATTAAGCAGAACAATTGTCTTTCAACATTGATAATAATAAGAAATGATTTTTGAGCACCAAATCAGAATATTACAAGGATCATATGACACTGGAGTAATGTCTGCTGAAAATTTAGCTTTTCCATCACAGGAATAAACACCTTAAAAAACAAATAACCAACCGACCCACAATTATATATAAATAAATATTTAAAAATGACTCCCTGAATCAGCTTCCACGACAGTTGCTCTTGACTGAGAACGAAACCGACCTGATCGTGCCAAGGTGAGCTAGGATTTACTCTTACGTAAGAGATGGCATGGAAATACTCTCACCTTCAAACTCACATCAAAACCCAAAATTACTGTCATCTATGCACGCTATTTCCTGCCCATATTTGCCAGTCACGCACTAGAGACCCAGCCTCATGCACGCACTGCTGAAACACAGCACACTTGTTTATAATGTCAGACAAATAAATGAACAGATTGGTGTCCTGCCATCAGAGAGATTCATGGTCAGGTGACTTCTCCGTCCCTTTCCATCTGTTGTCATTTGTGTTGGATACTCACCAGTCATTGTTCCATTCGATCTGCCTCAGCCATTTCTATCAATAAACCTGCTATTCATTAACTTACCTGTTGTCTCCAGCTCCATCTGTGACACACACACACACACACACACACACACACACACACACAGGCATTCGCTCACAGTTATGTATGAGTGCTGACCCTGCAAGAACCAGACTTTATGTAAGACTTTAATTCAAATAAACACAGAATATGTTTGCATTTATCTGTTTGCACAGGAAACCAGCAAATCAGTGATTTTAGACATTCACACAGTCACCAGACCAACTGGAGGGTTCCTGCATTCCCTCCGATAAACACATGCAGCACTAAGCCTGTTTAAATGCACACACACACACAATTTCCTGTGGATGAATGTGGAAGTATTAGCGAGTGATAATCACATCTAATTTTGTCACTGTGAAAGTTTTTCTCCATTTTAAACCTCACACCATAAACACAAACATATGCTGCCACAGTCAGTTCCTCTTAGTCCACAGCACTGAGGAAGAAGAGTTGACCGAGCATTCATTTCTCATCTTTGAATCCACTCGTGGGCTCATTTTCTCTAGGAGAAAATAACAAGAGAATTCAGCATTTAGCAGAGAGAGATTTTTCATTCTCTCACTCAACAAAAAAAAGAGAAATTTAAATGTCCTTACTAAGAACATGACACATCCAGCACATCACCTGTCTCATTTGCATAATTAGCTAAATTATAAAACATTAATTCTTTTGTACAGTGGGACAAAAAAGTACTGACGATGCTTCTATGTTTTATTCCTTTCTAATTTAATAAAAACATTTAATTACTAATTTAATTAAAAGTTAAGTTGTACTAACATGAAATTAACATGACATTCAAAATGTCTCTTTTCTATTTTATTGTTCTATAGTATTATTTCTTTTTATTATTAAATTATTATTTTTATTTATTAAATCAATAATTAAATTATTATTATTTTTAATATTAGTTTCTTTTTTTTCCACTTCAATACTTTGGCAGTACAGTAGGTGCTAAATGCATGCCATGCCAATACAGCATTTTGAATGGGACTGAAACAGAAGAGAGAGACCATTTTGACCTCAAATAAACTCTTTCACTTGACTGAAGCACTCCTAAAAGAACTTCCTAAAGCACAGAAGCCGAGCCGGAGCACTGATGAACGATGTGCTCCAAAAGCTCTCAGTGCAATGGAAAAAAACTGAAGTACTATAAAGCCTTTCTAAAACATCAGACTTTCTGCTGGCTTGTAATCCCAAACTGATAAAACCATTACAATTTAAACTGTAGGGCTGTCAGATTAACATCTTAATTTAAATTTACTACACTTAATTATTTAAAAAATGTACTAAAAATAAAGTGTTAAAAAGTATTTAATCATACTCCCTGACCCAAGTATAAACACAAGGATTTTTTTTTTTTTTGGAATACCAACCCACATTTAACATTTATTAAAAAGCATGTTTTGTGAGCGCAGTCAGCCCAGCCCAGCTACTACAAGTATGGTGCCTCAGCATGGGACACAATCTTGTGTTCATAAACAGCTGTATGGAACAAAAAATAATAAAACAGAACAAAGTGGTCCAAGTGGCAGGGGGTCATTGCACAAGACACAATGCAATTGCCACAATTGACACGTATATTGTAGATCAACAATTACAAAACACCACAGAAAGAATGCACATCCTGTGTGAACAACCAATTAAATTTGATTGCAAAATTGATTACTGTAGGCCACTGATATTAAGTTCAATGGCATGGAAAGAAAACAAACAATATGTTGACCTCTAAAGTGTTTTTTTATATATATTTATTCCTTTTTTTACCAGTTTACCAGAATGTTTGTCTTTAAATTTTGGCGCTTTTCTCAACAAATATTGATGCATGCATTTATTTGTGGTTAGTTTGATTAATTCATCACCACACAAAAAAAACAACAAACTGTATTACTGCTTACTAATATTTGAAAAAGTCACGTGATGCATGATTGCAACCAACAAAGGTCGCATTCACTTTTTTAATCTACAGTATTAACAGTCCTATTAAAATGTAATTTAATTCAAACCTACTCAATAATGCAGGCTAATTAAAGCCATTTTATGCAGTTCAACAAGTCTTTCATTACAATCCAAACAGCTCTTTTCCTCTAAAGAGTTTCTCCATCTGTAGTACACACACCGGATCTCTTTGGTGAGGAATAAGAAGACAGGCACACCCTGCTGTATTCATAGCAACTCACTGCCAACGTCACCGCCAGTTATAATTAGCATCCGAGCATATGCCGCGCACCTGTAGCACTTCAATAGACCCCCCTCCGTCCCCAGCACACGCTTAACAGACTTCCTCTTGGCCTCAATCTACTCTTAATGAGAATTACAGGAATGAAGGGCATGTCTCAATTCCACTGCCATTTCACCACACGACCCTGTGACTTAAATTACCGACAACGTTCACTTTGGTCTCAGTCTGCTGAGTCACTCTGCCAAATCAGACTTGTATACATCCACAATAAAATATATCTAAAAACTAGGGGTCAGCCAAAGGCTGTAATGTCTATAACAGCCAGTTAGATTAATATCCACAATACACTTTTGCTGCTTACTGAGCACACTGATGTCTCAAAAGCTTTTTGTTTCCATCTAGATTTATTTCACTCTCTCTTTAAAACATAAAAGACATGTGAATGACCTCGTCTACTACAAGAAGTCTGTTCACTCATAAACAAAACATGCACAGAAAAAAACAGCCCTACTGTACTATGAGAGGAACTACTAAAAACAGAACTAGAGTGATATGGGAATTTAGACCACCTGCATTCAGCCAACAACTTCTTTCTCTCATGAATTACCATAATGTCTACATTTATTGTAGAAAGAAAACAGGAAACAAAGATAGCTAGGCAAAAGAGAGGGACACAACAGAGAAATTCCACCCCTTTTTTCCTCAGCCCGGCTCTCAGGGGGTCAGACTAAGGAATGCAGCAAAGCCGCTGAGCCGAGAAGACCAACCAATCATGCAAATCAGAGCTCAGACAGAGAGAGAGAGACTGAACGATCAGAATTAACACAAATTCCTCTGCCACTCTGTCTCAGTCTCTCACTCCATATGCAAACATCAGTTTGGAAAACCCAAAAAGAGAAGATGTAAGTTCTAGTGAGAGAATTAAACACTGTGATCATAAAATGTCTGATTGTTTTGAAGGAAAAGTGCATTAGCATTCTCATCATGTCATTTCAAACCTGTTAAACACAAAGAGAGATGGGTCAGTGACTTGGCAGTTGGCAATCATTTTTTGTCTAAATCTATTAATTTATTCAAAAATACATTAAAATACAATTAATAAATACAATGAATACACACTGAATACAGTAACTTGCATACACCTCTGCTATCACGTGCATGTTTTTCACTTCAAAATTGAAAATTCGATATTATTTCAAGCAAGAATGAAGCAAAAAATGTCAGGGTAATACAACAATCCTGATATTATAATAAAGAAAAATCCTCATTATAAGAAATAAATTCTTGAAAAGAAAGTGAAGTAGTTTAGCTCAATCTTTTAATAAAAATAAAAGCATCCATCAAATCATCAAGTAATGTGATGGGACCAACAAGTCATGTGGTCCATTGAACATGCAGAAGCACAAGAAAAAAAAATCTGGAATTTATATCATTGAGGGAGCACTGCAAACACTTATGACTCTGTGTCAAGGTCAGCAAGTCATTTAAAATATCAGATAATTTGACCTTTATAACAAGTTTAGTTTAGGTTGTAAAATGTCATGCGGTGTGACTCTTCAAAAATGTAAATGATATAATTTAATAATAATAATACCTTGGAAAATACAATATATTTAATACAAGTTTTAAAATATTATATTTTATTAATATATTTAAAAATTATAATATTTAAAAGATTAAAAATTATGATTAAGATGTGTACCCTCACTTTATTGGCTTAAGGAATTACTTTTAACTTGATGATTACACTACATAATTTTAGAGCCATTAAATGGAATCTTTTCTTGGAAACTTTTTTCAAAAACATATGAAACCATTATATCATTACTAGTGGTTCAACCGATCACAAATCTCACGGTTTGGATCACATTACGGTTTTTGACCCACGGATCGGATCATACAAATTACAAGCATAGATAAATACAAAAGAATATGTTACAAATAAAATAAGGTTGGTAGTATTCAAATACAGAAATGTAATAATTAATGAAAATAACTGCAGAGTGTTCACTGCATAAATTAAATATAGATTTTTATCACAGCTGTTTTGTTGTTTGATGATCATTAATGACAGCAGCAGTATTTATAGGCCGCTGTCCCTTTAAGACCTGATGCACGGATTCAACAGCGCGCGAGTAACTAATCGAGTTCCCTTTCGCCTTTTCTCTCTGGAATTGTTTAAAATGTGCTTGCTTGTGTAAATACGAACAAATGATAAAGTTATACTCTATTATGGTTCAATTTTGCAATTAATCTGCGGATCACATGCGTGTCGAACTGTGGGGCTTGGTCCGTACACTCTAAAAAATGCTGGGTTGTTTCAACCCAACATTGGGTCAAATATGGACTAAACCAACTTTTGGGTTAAAAATTTTATGTAAAAATTAACCCCAACAGTTGGGTTTAGTCCATATTTGACCCAATGTTGGGTTGAAACATCCCAGCATTTTTTAGAGTGTACGGATCACGGCTCAACTACGATCCGTTTAACCACTAATCATTACATGTCTAGGCACACTAAATGTGCTTTAAATTAGATTTCGCAAAAGATTTTTCCTTTTCTTCATTGTGGACACTCTTATAACTCTCACATGTATGGAAAACACATTCTGCTAAAAACTCCTTTGGGTTCCAGAGGGAAAAAATCATCATCTAGACCAGGATTCAAACGACACGAGGGTAAGACAATTATCGCTCAATTATTTCTTTTAACATCTGTGATTTACAAAAACATGCTAAAAACCCATCAGCTACACACGTTCTCCAAGTTGAGCCGCACAAATCAGATGACCTTAATCGGGAAAGTGGAACAGTCAGGCCGTATGAATTCAACTAATTAAGCTATTGGCTTCAGATTGAATCATACGGTTAGCAATCATTCCAGCTCACTCGTTATAAAGGCCTCTCAATTATGATTTAGAGCTTCATCAATATTCTATTTATTGTGCGGTAATTGACGTGCACACAGTGTCCGGCGGCTGACCTAGTTCTCGGCGTCTGGCAGATTAAGTCTTTGAAGTCTCTGCGTGGCCGAGCTCAAGGCCACTCAAACCCAAGGCAGAGAGCGATTTCTACTGGCTTAACTTTGGCACAAGTGCACACATGCACGCAAATACATGTAAATATTTCCCGTCTCCTTAATGCATGCGTGACCGCAGCAATAAAATGAGCTGACGCGGTGGCGCACTCAAAGATACTGTATATTAGACATGATTCTTACCGTTAATATGTAAACTCATTGGAGCACAGACGCAGACAAACAAGACCATTCTTCTGCTCAATGTCTCTCTCAAACACAATGCTTACACTGTGTGTATACAGCTGCGAGGAGCTGATACTGGCTATCAAGAGGCTGAAGATAAAGTCATTGAGAGAAAAGACAGGCTTTGAGCACACACACAGAATGCTGTTGCATTTCTGACACTGCAGTTATCACACCAAGCTGTGATTCTGCTGAATGCTGAGGTGAGATCCCCAAACTGTGCATTTGATGAGCTTTTTTGGAGAGCTTCCTTACTATCCCAGTGCTTCCTGTCTGATATGAAAATCCCCATATGGTCTATTGTCATGCGCACACACGTAAAAACATCCTCCTTTCCAAAAAGCCCATGATGAGTTGTCGACAAAATGACGAAATGTCCCTGTAGACGACGACATTTAACACTTTTTGGTTTTATCTTTCTCAACTCACCAAATGGTATTATTCACATGCACAAAACGGACATGTTTAATGCCTTATGTGTCTTCCTAACTCTCGACAGATGGATACTACTGCTATCTGCCCAGGAAACACAGCTGGTGCACAGGATGTGATGTCATCGTGACCAGTAATAAACAACTGTCCAATGTCTTCCTCCAGCTTTTTTTTGAACCTATGAAGGGAGTGAGCAAGATTAATTTTTTTTTTTACAATTAAACTTTTAAAAAAGGTGAATAATAGTAGTTAGAGTCAGACAGCATTAAATAATTTAATTCAAATAAATATATAATTAAATAAATAAAAATGTATTCAATTGAACAAAAATATTTAAGTCAATAATTAACAGCTAAATTACCGGTTTTTAAAATTCTGGATTAATAAATGAAACAAAAAATTTGGAAAATCGATGGAAAGTAAAATTTCTAAATAAAATTTTAAGTGGAAAAATCTAACATCAAGCATGCAGTGAATTTAACCATTATCACATTATAATGTAAGTACAAAAAAACAAATATTCACTGAGATTTGCTAAAGATTACATTTAGCGGTTATTAAATTATTAGTGTTTTTAAATATTAACTTTAAGTGAGTATTATATAATGGGCAAAGGTGATTTAAAAGTAAAAAAGAAAGGAAATGAGCATCCATTATTAAATATAAAATATCAGCCGATACCGATAAAATAAAAAAGGTGATTAGCCAATTACCGATATGTAACTTATATTTCACGCATCCCTTAATATTTTACATTTATGTTGTACAACAGAAAAATATTATATATATCTTTAATATAATACCTTACAGGCTACTCACTATTTTATAAAATCTCAAACTCACTTTAATCTAATAATATAATGAAAAATTTAACTTATTTTTCAGACATCAGTCGGTAGGAGACAAACCTTGCCAGATATGGTGATAGATGAATGACTAACTGACTGCCGGGCAGATCCACGCTAATACCATTAGCTTATGAGCTTAAACAGTACAACTAATGGGCGCTAGCCAGCAGAACCACTCTGACAGAACAGAACTGAACTGAGCAGCGCCCATAGAGACGAGATGTGGCAATCTCTCACTGTCTGTGGAGCAATGGGCCGGTTCGGAGTGATCTCATCATACAGTGTGTTCTTAAATCCAGCCTAATCCTCTGGACCTGTGCACAGGATGAGAGGACCGATGGAGGGAGGATGAAGAGAGAGATGGAGAGATGAGTGCGGGATGAGAGAGGGAATTGTGCAGAGATGTTGCGGGTTGATCCGCTGGACTCCCGTAAATCCTTGCTGGATCTCCTGTGGCTTTTGTGACCGGGCTGCGACCAATCAAGCCACCAATCGGACGAGCGAGTATACACTGTATGTGTTACCATGATGGTGTTTAGCGTTTGTGTGAATGACACTGTGCACCTTCTATATATGTTATTATTTAAAAGCTGCTTGTGATGGGCTTTGGTTCATCATGTGACTTTCTCATCACCCCCTGCATTTGGTGGTTATCAGTGTATTACAAAGGTACAAAACAGATTTCAGTACTTCAATAGGTTGGTATATTAACATTATATCAGTTAATGAAATTACGGTATTTAACTGTAAATTTAAGTTAAAACCGTAAAACCTAAAACGTTGCTACCGTATTTTTTACGGTAAAATTCCAGCAACCACAGCTGCCGGTTTTTTACCGTAAATTTTACGGAATTTTTTTTACAGTGTAGCACACACATACACATACAATATCTCTCTTTTAGGTGTCTGTGTCTTTTACTAATCCCCTTTGAGCCTAACATCACCGCAAGTTCATCTCAACTGATACTGGGATAACTTCATAATCTCATGGAGAATGTGTGTATGTTCATGGCATGTCCGTCCACAAATTAATTGCAGATTCGTTCTAGAAGATGACCGTAGTGACTTCATACTGATTCCTTATTAGCAGACATGTTCATTTCTCTTTAGACCAAAAGTTTCCCACACAATACAATCCATTTTCAAAGCCTGCTGTTGAGCTTTCATAATTAATGCTCGCTGAGACTTGTTTATTATTAATAAACGTAATTACTTAATTCTGAGCAAAAACCCCACACCAGTGCTACAGGCAAAAAGAAAATTACTAGGGAGCCGTTTGGCTTCTACAATGAAACATTTAGAAGCCAAATTACTTTTTTATGTGACAAATTGACTCAGTAATTGTAAATGTTACGAAGCTACGAGAACGTAATCGGGTATCAGCGTTGTTTAATCAGAACGTAACACGTAATCAGCGTTGTTTACGTTCAGTAGACACTGCGAGCATGCTGAACATAAAGATATATCTTTCCCACACAATATTTAAATAAGTCTGCCGAGGATGGCCCCGGTGCAAAGTGCATAGTCTAACGTTACCTGAAGTGGTGGGTTATCTTTTAAAAACCATTTTCACGATGGCTGGATTGCGTTTACATTACACTGAGATCCGATCACAATGCGTCCTCGACTACCTCTGGACCAGGACACGCTGATCAGATAACATTCCGATCAGAAGCGTGTTTACACTTGTCTTTTCAATGTGTACTTGGACAACATCTGGATACAGGTTGCATGTTAATGCCAAGTGTGAACGCAGCCTAATATTCCTGCTGTCTGTCATTCATGTTGATCAAACAACAAAAGAGAGAAAATCTCTCATTGCTCTTGACTAAATCACTTTTGTAACTTTAATAAGAAGAATTTAATTTACACAGTGAAGAATATTCATATATTTTTATACATTTGATTACTTTACACAATGTATGTAGCATTTCTTATTCATAACTACTGTATATTGTGATATATATCGTTACACTGAAATAAAATTACTGATATCGTGATATAAAATTTTGGTCATATCGCCCACCCCTAGTTGAGAATGACAAATCTCAAACAAGTCGTCTGATTTAAGCCTCAAGCTAGTATGAGGATGCTTTGGGAATCTTTCTGACTGAATTATTAAAAAGATCCTGTTCGTAATATGCACTTTTGCACAAATCAGACATCACGACTCCCACTGTGTTTGTTTTTGCGTGCAGGAAACACTGAAACACAGATAATGATATCTGACAAAGCCCCACGTTTGGATTTTGGATTTTCCATTTGTTGCCAGTGATGACTGGATTTGTCTTTAACTGTTCCACTCAGGGAGATGGGAAATCTCAAAAAACAGCCACTCCAAAGAGCTTAAAACTAGAAGTTGGGTGCTTTACACCGTTGACTAAACACAGGCATATCACCAAGGAGTCAAACACCTCCCAAAATCAGATGAGTGTACTTGGAGAAGAGGCTGACTCACTGTCTGTGCAACAGCAGAGACTCTCAGGCCTTCATGGCCAGTTTGTGTTTCTGCACTGAGACATGCGCAAAATGTTAACAAGAAAGCAAGCACTCCAAAACAAATCTCGCCTGACATTTGGAATAATTCTCCCGACTCACTGTAAGATGAGACTCACGGGAGAGACATGAACGAGCATGTGCATAAGGGCATGAGATGACCTCATCAGGAGGTGAGTTGCTATGGAGACAAAGTAGGAGGGAAATGACCTCTGCACAGATCCAAAGGTCAGACCTATCCCTGACTCTATCTAGCATGCACTTCAAAGTATTTCGCTAAACCCCTGACACCATGTGACTCAATGTTACCGAAGTGGGTTCGGGATTTGAGCATCCATCATTGGGATGAGTCAAAGCAACAAACAGCAATAGCAGTGTCTGCTCAAAAGATTGCTCCTCTATCAGCCCTCAAGCATTATGACTTTATACCTGCTCTAGTTGCTGCAGAGAGACTGATGGGGCTGCTAATACCCTGATTGAACAGCCCGATTTACTTCCACAATTAGACATTTCTGAAAAGAGAATATTTAATGAAAAATGGACTTGATTTTGATTTGATCAAAGGAAATTATTACATTGTGGAAAGTGGCTTTTAAAATTCCATAAAATAATCTGAAAAGTACAGATGCACAATAGAAGGTAATTGTTTATGCTAATTTCTTCTGTTTTACTTGTTTATTACCCTTGTCTTTATTTAACATTTACTTAAAGTGAACCTTTAACAACACTAGTCATTTCATAACAGTAATCTTTAGACAATCTAAAAAGAAATATCCATTTTTCTATCTTAATGTTGTGATGCCTAAATTGACATGCAGCATACAAAACAGTTGATGTTTAGTTTTTAGAGCTTATATTTAATTAATTTAGAAAAGTGAAAAGTGAAAAGTGAAAAGTCTTTTCACTTTTTGACACGACAAGAGTCCAATCGAGCCATGTGTTCACCCATCAAATCTTCAATAATCGACAGCCGATTTAAATCTGGGTAGATAGCGGAGCATTTGAGTTACGCATATAACACAAAACCGATGATAGCGAAAAATTTATGACTGGTTTAAAAACTTCAGATGACACACAGATCATATCTGTATCTCTGTAAATTACCAAAACCACAATTGAAAACCTACAACATATAATAAACACACGTTCGTTGAGCAGAGTGGCTTTCTCGCTAGGGTTGCAAAAAGGTGGAACATTTCCAGTAAATTTCGGAAATATTCCAGAAATTTTGGAAACTTTCGATTTTTTGGAATATTCCAGGGATTTTTGGAAAGTTTCCGGAAATTTACCGGAAATTTTCCACCCCTTTGCAACCATATTTCTCGCACTTCGCGACTTGTCTAGTCGCCCAGTCCAGTTCCGTTTTCAGAGAAAGTGGTTGCAAGTCCTGAAAACGTACGGCTGTGATTTTGGTTACAAAATGTGGTTGTCACTACCATAAATAACTGAACTGTGTGTGAACGGAACCATATTAAGGACTCAAATACAAGACTGACAACCGTATTCTGCTGCTGTGTGAACGTGTCCTAATAGAATTTTAATATTGGCTTATCAGCATCTGAAACCAATTGTCAGTGTATTGTTATTGGAAAATAAGAGGGATTTGGGACATCAGCCAAAGTCATTTCAGAAGTGGAGCATGTTATTACATTTTGATGAAAAATTATGTAGACAAATATTTTATAGAATAACATGCACTGATTAATCAAGCACGAAAAATTGATTTTCCTTGAAGAAAGTAAATAGAGTCAATTTTTATTTCATGACTGCAAGTAAAAAATGCCAAGGGAATGAGACAAAACACATTTACATTCAAGATACATACTCTGAAAAGAATCGTAAAGGGGTCATAGGATGCTACATGCACTTTTACAAGTTGTTTGAAATCTGAGCTGCTGAACTCGCAGTGGATTACATTTGTTTCTGAAGAGAATGCGCCTCCGATCTACATAAATGCGTCTATGTTCGCGCGAATCATTCATGATCCAGCCTCATCTACAGAAGAAGTGAGTATGTTTTATAATGAATCTTTGCAAATCGCCTTTCCTAATGATGTGCTAATTAGCAAGTTTCACGATGAATGCAGCTAAAGTAAACAGTCTCTCTGTGAGCAGCTCGGAAGAGGGGGCGGGGTCAGCAGAGCTCATTAACATTTAAAGGAAAATGCTACAAAAACGGCTTGATCTGAAAAGAGCTGTTTTTGACAGGGTAAAAAAAGGTGTTTTTTACACTACCATTGAGAAATTTTAACCAAACTATGTTACAGACTTTTCATTAAGACCCCAAAAAATCATATCAACTTGTGGAAAATGGGCATCCGATGACCCCTTTAAGTAAGGATGACATATATTTTCAGTTTTCATTCACTATTCATGTTCAGCTCTTGTAATTGCCTGCTTGAGATTTCATATGAACCTGCTCCACTGCAGCCACAAAAAGCTGAAGTGAGAGATACACACAAACAGAAGCACACCCACACAGCTCTGCACCGCTGAGGCCCATCCCCTGATCGCAGGTCTATGGAGAGCTCTTCATCTGTGGCTGACTGAGGTCTGGACGGAGGGATGGAGCGTAAAGTTTACTGTGAGGGCATAGTGCAAACATGCAGCACAGCCTGAACGCATGACAATAACTTGCAGGAGAGGAGAAGCTCTGCTAATAAACTAAGCAGGGGAGTGGGTAAGCTTTGCCACTTCTTTAAACATTATCCTCTGGGCAAGGAGAAATGAGATAGTGGTAAAACTAATATGCCTAAATATATTTCAGGAGTGTCTCCTTCCAACCGAAATAAGAAAAAAAGTCCACAGACAAAATCTTTGCAGAATATTTGAAGGAATTAAATTGCAAATAAAAATACAACTGATTTACCAAAGCATAATCTCATTTACATTTCCATAAACCAGCAAGAAAATGTTTTAATAATCAAAATATTTTAATGTAAGGTTACAATTTTCAACATTTAGAAATAGTAATGATATTTTTAATAATATTTTCTCTGCATTTGCAGGCAAAGCTTACTATCAGTACAAGTTAAGCGGCTAATATTTTGGGCAAAATACTTCATTTAATAACTTGTGGCTAATATTTAGCCAAATAGTTTACATTTTGCGATTATACACTGGCAATTAATTTATTTTTCAAATGAATTATTTTAAAAATATTTTCTTTGACATAAACTCATGTTTACCTGCCACGCAGCAATTAGATGTTGCAATAGAAAACAAAAACATAAAAATTCTATCTAAAAAATATATGACGATTCCTACAACTATATGATCATGTGTCTAAAAATACTTTATACTTTTGGTGTGATAGATTTAGGAGGTGACGCATTTTACCCCACTCTCCGCTAGCTGGACAGTTTGCTCAAACAGACTAGTGCACTAATGTAACAAAAGACACAAAGCAAAGATAACACAGTTTATGTCTGTGAGAGTTTTAATGTGCTTGATTGAACTGAACTACATTACAGTGCCGTCGTTAGACAAAGCTTGGCAGCAGAAAATGAGGGAACATAAAAACTATTTATTTGAAGCCATTTGGAGAAAGCACCCTGCAAAACCCTGATGATATCACTACACAGGCCTTCTCTCTCTTTTTGAGACACAGAGGACGACTGCATGAGGACACAGAGAGAGAGAAAAATCAATCAAGAGCACAGTGTGAGTAAACACTTCAGGGTGGCACAGCCACAGATGCAAGCGCTATGGACAAGTCACGTCTGCCAGCACCAAAGCAACGAGACACACACACATGCAACGAAATGTGTTGCGAAACGAGAGAATGCATCTTCCCTCAAGAAAGGTACAAGCTGTCTTCACTCCAGCTCCAAGCAAAAACAGCGAGGGAGAGACAGTGTGGGTGAATTTACGAGACACTGCTGTAAGACTCCAATTATGACAAATTGGAAGTGTTGATTATTTCTCTTGACATTCGCAGTTATTAACGTCAATTAACAGAATTTACATTAACTCCTTCCTCCCCACTGACAACATTTTCCGTCACTGATTACATTTATCCGCCACTGAGAAGTTATTCCAGTAATTCATGTTTTTTACTGTTACAGGGTAGGGGGCGCTGTTCTTCTGAAATAATACGGCATCTCCGGATCTAAAAACAAGCGAAGAAGATCTGTGTAAACCAGAAATTGTTTATGAACAAGCAAGTTAATATGATCACCAAACATTCAGCAGCATGTAAAAAACAACAGCCTTTTTTAGCAGAGGTTCTGTTCTTTCTTTTTATATATTCACTGTTTACATATGCATATAACAAAATATGATCAAAAATGCTGGTGGTGACTGGCAACTGAAAATACTAGGGCCCTGAGAGTCACGATTTCTTTTGAGAAAAACTGTCATCATATCATATACAAACAAAACTTAAAGGTCTCCACAGCAACCCGTCAAAATAAAAGTTTGGTTTAATTTGAAGAAACTGTGATAGAAATATATTACTTAATGTAATAATAATGTAATAAAAAATAAAATAAAATGGATTTCATAGGGTCCTATAATAATCTGGTGGGGAAAGAGTTAAAATACTTATTTGGTGTAGGGCAATTGCTTTATTTAGACTATGCATTCATAAACAAGTGTAAAATATGTTTCTGAATTTCTTTATTGCTGTTTCATACATCAGTAAATCAAGATAAAGAAGATCAGCTGTCTAGAGGGTCAACTTCACACTGGCTCACTAAGCCATGAAAAACAAAACTGTTATTCAAATTTTTAACAAATTGTAAATGGGAAGTGAGCAAAACACAACAACACTAGAACACTCTCACCCTGTTATAATGAATGACAGCGTCACTGTAAGTTCATGTTTGTTCACTGACTGTTTAAGCCCTGCAGTTCAGCATAAGTTCATAGACGGTCCAGGATTTCTGGACTCTATCCACAGAATGAGTCACTTATTTACATTGAGTTGTTTACAATGTGAGAGTTCTAGTGAATACTCACTGGCTGTTACAATGTCTACATAAGCAAGGGGAGCAACATCTAGCAAACACTAAAGATTACCAACCTTTTCGCTTTGTTACTAAATACAGATATTACCGATAATAGGCAGATATTAAAATTACTATTTGTCTAAATTAATCATTAAAAAAAATGAAAACTAAAATCAATCATTTTAAATGATTCAAGTGAATTTAGGCATCAAAACATTATAATGTATAGTATAAATAATGGATTGTAATTTAGAGATCTGTTAAAAATGTTATTAAATAGTGTTTTTAAAGATTAAGTTTCAGTGGGCGTTTTATGATGTCAAAGGTAATCTTCATGTAAAAACAGACAAAATTAAATGTACATTTAATTACCTTATATTCAAAATATTGGCCAATGACAAGATATGGTACCGATTAGGGATGTAACGATTCACTCAACTCACGATTTGATTCGATTCACGATTTTGATTTCACGATTCGATTCACGATTATTATTTTTTTAGTTTTTAATTATAAATTAAATGTGTCCTTTTATTATTGCTTGGACAAAATACTTTACGTTTCTTTGTGAAATTGAAATATAACACTATAATAATATACTAATATAGCACTTGTAAATTATTGCTCTTTTGTTGGTTTTGATTGCTTCTATTGTCCTCATTTGTTAATCGCTTTGGATAAAAGCGTTTGCTAAATAACAACATTTAAATATAATGTAAATATAAATAACAAAACTAAATTGACATTTTAAAACAAGCCCCAAATCAAATAAATAAGTAACACAAATAAAATAAATCTCTTCATATAAACAAAATAAGGCTTTGTCTGTGCTCTTTCCATTTAAAATTAGAGGCAACCACTGCATTTTAATCTTGATCCAAACAAAGATGCTGCATACATGCAACATGAGCAGTTTTTAAAGGGGTCATATGATGCGATTTCAATTTTTCCTTTCTCTTTGAAGTGTTACAAGCTCTTGGTGCATAAAGAAGATAAACTACTTTGTTTGGTCTTCCAAAAGAGGACGATATCCGCTTCGTCATGCCTAGAGCTGATCCGTGCTGATCACTGAGGAAATACATCAACTTCGCGCTGTGGATCACTCAAGCCCACTGATTCATGACTAGAAATCAGTGGTTAAGTTGTATTTACAACACTGTTCCAGAACAGTTCAAACCAAATATTCAGATGTGT
>NW_015540855.1:338856-352999 GCF_001515605.1 Sinocyclocheilus anshuiensis | reverse complement strand
TAAGTTCCCCTCAGACATACATTCATATAAACTCCTACACCTAATTGAATCGCGATTTGTTTAGCATCTCAACTGATTTGAATCTTCACATATTTAATTCGATTTTCAACCGGCTCGCGGTTAATCGTTACATCCCTAGTACCGATATATTGTGCATCGGCAAACAAACGTTACTGTTTCTGCCCCACGCCTTTGGAATAGTTTTTTTTTTTTTTTTTATGAATGAATGAATGAAAAGCCTCTGTAATGGACACTTCACTATTATTCAACTTTTACAATTAACTGGGCAGCCCTAAGCAGAACATACACAACAAAATGTTCATATTGCAACATTATTTTTCAATCTAAATTCTTCAGGGATCTTCACATACCTACCTTTGACTCTCGAGTCAGGGGGAGGCAAGAAAAAAAAAGCAAAAAAAAAAAAAAGAAATATTTTTCGGATGTAGCCTATGCACCAAAACAATGTGCTACCATATTGCAACGCATTGTGTCAATACAGAGCAGTGAAGAATAACTTAAAGAAGTTGCTTGCATTTACTAAACTGTGGAACTTTGACTCTTGCTGCTGATTTGAATGGCGATGCTTCCCGTTTTAAGTGTCAGTTGATGGCCTTACATTTTTAACCAGAAATGTGCGCGCTGCTTTTCTGATGTTCATTTAAGTTTTCCATGTCTTTTTCTCGTGTCACTTGAAATGTGTCTGCTTTAAATCATTGTGGAAAGGTAAGGAAAAAAATGTACAATTACTTGTGGGACTATTCTGTCATAATTCGCATACCATTCATTTCTGAACTTTCTACCGTCCATTACTGGAAATGAAATTACAGGTTGATATGTCCCTATCTCAATAAAGTTTACACACACTTTTAGTCCGTGAACTGGATCTCGCTCAGGATGCGCACTGCCTGTGGCAAGGACCGGTTCCAGAATAAATCACTGAGGCATTTTTGTCCCATCCATTGCTTATCACTGATATTTCGAGAATGAATCCAACATTATTCCCAAAACTTTGCAGCATGTATGTGTCCGAAAAACGAAAGTTTCATTCAAATTCTGAATGGATTATAGCCTAGAGAACACACAAAGCGTGCTCCCTTTATTATCACTAAAAGAATCACTCATCAAAGTTCATCGTGATCTCACAAAGTTTCGTTATAATCAAGCTCTCTAAACTACACAATAAATCTCTTATTTACATCGCGTCTGCACTTAGTTAGTCATGAGATGATTCACGAGCGTGCAAAACTCCGGTTCTTTCAGCGGTGAGTGAATTCTAAAAACTCTTAACGTTTCTGATTGGCCATTGCGTTGAAGAAATCAACAGATATGTCTTTGATTGGCTACATTGTTCAACGCTGCAAAAACACGTTAGTTTGCCAGATCTTTTAATTGCTTTTGCTTTCGTTTGAGAGTATTTAGCAGCGTCTTGTATAGTGGCCGACCGATATATATCGCCAAGGCAGATATATCGACCAATATTTGGCATTTTTCAAATATCGGCATCGGCCGATAAGTTTTTCTGTTTGGCCGGTGCGTTCGAGTCGGGACTTTTATTTTGACGAGGCTGAGAACGGCAGCACCTGCGCTCACAGTGTTCACATTCTCCTTGTTCGCTGTCGTCGTTAACAGTTCTGTCTAATACGGACAGAAATCTGTCTAGTAATCAGATCGAACTGTTAAACAAAGGAATTAAAATGTATACAAAAAAGTATTATAACAATTGCTTTTATATTATTAGTAATAGAAAGGCAAACATTATAATACTTTCTCGTTTGCCGTTAGCATTCAGCAAATACGCATTTATATCATTTAAACAAATCTTTGAATGACTAATGAACATTTAATTTAAAAAATCTTGCAAACTTAGTCAAATCCAGCTGTGAGATCTTGTGAAGTGTGCATTTGTATCCTGCATGATCGCGTGTACTCTGCGTGACGATCGGTCCGTGCGAATAGAATGCGGACAGGTGGAGATTTCAGCTTTACTGGAGATGCGCGATAGACAAACTTTAAACTCGTGATTTCAAATTATGCTGCGCTTCATGCTTTTGCCCAATGTCATATTCATGTCATTTTCACTGTGTAATGTATGTAAAATGAGTATTACCTTGGCTTTATTTGAAAAAACATGATTTCCAAATCCCAATGCACACAAACTTCCCAGATTACTGAGTGCCCTGTTGGTTACAGTGTTTACTTCCTTTTTAATTATATTTTTATTAAATATTTATTTGTGAAAAAATACTTTGTCATTTAAAGTATAAGTATGTTTATTTTACACATATATTATTTAATCCATTTTCAAATTATTTAAAATTTCTTAAATATTAATTAAAATTAATAAAATTATATCGGCTTTATATCGGCCATCGGCCACCCTGCTTTCCAAGATATCGGCATCGGCATCGGCATCAGCTGTCAAAAAAACAATATCGGTCGACCACTAGTGTAGTACCACCATACAACCGGGCCTGGGCTGACAAAAGAGATTCTATGACTGACGATATGGGATTTGGATATGGGATGGCAATTGCCAATGTCGCCCATGCCTACATCCTTCTTTCCAAGTCACTGCATTGCTCTGCTAAGCATCATGCTATGTAGCTGTAAATTAGGTGCAAACTGTCTATTTCATAAACTCTGGAGACCAGCTACATGAACATGAACACTGTTAGGCTTGGTTTCCCATCGACTGAGAAGCGATACAAGCTCAATACGCTGAAAATGAGGACTTAGCATTGCAGAATGAGGTCTGTGGAGACAGTTAGGACAACAGTGGCTGAGCCTGAGCAAGCAAGCTGTTCTATCCCCTAAAGCAAACTTAAACAACATTTAGCAGGTAATCTGACTATGGTAGCTGTTTGCAAGTAAACGGAGTTAGAGAGAATAAAAATATGAAAATATTTGTCACATTCGTGTGAGATGTAATTTACAGACATTAAATTTACATGAGTTATATGGGGAGATACAATAAGATAAATGTATTATTATTATTATTTGAATAAATGATTTATGCATTTATTTAAATGTAAAATAAAACAGAGAAAATCATTCAGATTGGCTGTGTTTGACTGTGTAGCGTCACACATCATTTTTGTTTTTGGTGTAGAAAAACAAATTGCTCATCACTGGGCTCTTGTTGCGATGCATCTTTGTTAGTTTAGCGATTAACACTGACTACTTGCTGATTTAGATGTTTAGATGTTGTCATGCATTAAGTTAACGATTAACAAAAAGTAAAGAGTCTTCCCTTCCCCATTGTGATCCAGTGTTTAGAATCACTGAGATACTATTAGAGTTTTTAATATTAGGCTAAATATTTTAGTTTTTAGTTTTTATATTAATTTGTTTTTTTTTTTCATTTTCAGCTTTCATTTTATTTTTAGTTAAAGTTTTTGTAATTGTATTAGTTCTTTTTTATTATATTACCTAGGTTTTTTAATATTTCGGTTATTTCAGTTAATGTTTATTTTATTTCAAGTAGCAAAAATGTTTTTATGGCTTTAGTTTTAGTTAACAAAAATAACCCTGTTGTGACCTCCCAACTATTGCAAAAGAAGAAACAGTTTGCTAGCATAAAAGCTACGGCTAATCACGACAAGACCTCTGCACCGCTAATGGGAGAGATTCAATTAGCCCTGAAAGACTTTTCCCAAATACTGGAGTGTAACAAACTTGAGCTGGCCTGTCCATTAGTGCTACTGTTTTGCATTGGTGTTAACAGGTTCAACTCAGCGCTGTTCCTTTAGACAAGTCTGTCTCTGATCCCTTTTGGCTAAGGATGACCTATTTCCATAAAACACTATCTGTACTCGGAGAAGGCCACAAGCACTGTCAAACGCACACGCTAACAGCAGGGCATCCAGCACATGCACACACACTTACAGTTTTTTTCTCCAAATCTGCACGCCAGAAGACATTTCAATGATGTCATAAGGCACATAATGAGGTCACCTGTCATCTCATTGTCTAACCCTTCATTACTGCAACATGCTCAAACTCAGCACCATAAAAACATGTGAAACTTTAAAGTTATTAATGTAGAACTATCCTTCCCTCAGTGTTGGACCAAATACAGTGATACAAGAGCTCTGTGTTCACAAAATAAAATGCCACAAATGATGCTACAGTTAATAATAATACACATCTACATACAATTTAATTTATTTTGGGGGACATTATGCTTTTTCTTTAAATTAATACTTTTATTCAGTGAGGATATTATTAAATTAATCAAAAGTGATAATAAAGACCAAAATCATGAAAACATGTATCACAGTTTCCACAAAAATGCAACTGTTTTCAAAATCATTATTAATAAGAAATGTTTCCTGAGCACCAAAAGGATCATTTGGCACTTTTTAAAATAAATTTAAATGGAAAAGAGTTATTTTAGATGGCAATAATATCTCACAATATTATTGTTTTTACTGTATTTTTGCAACAAATAATCTAATCAATGCATCCTTGATAAGCATGAGTGACTTTTGAACAACCATAAAGTATATTCAATATGGTGCGATACCAATATATTAAAAAATAATAATAATAGCAATATGGCGCCGATACATTGTGCATCTCTAAAATTTTTACTGCATTTTTAGATTAATCTTTTTTTTAAATGTCAAGTAAGATTCAAAATCGCAACCTCTCAGACTTTTTCACATCAGCTCAAGCGAGAAGCTGAGCCCCTGTAAAACTGAAATCCTAGAATCGCCCCCGTCTCAATGTCACATCCCCTCTTTACCTCCACTCACATTCACACAACGCAGCTCTCTCTTCAACGGTGTAACCCAACCTCCATTCCAGTTTCTGTTCTTCTCAGTACACGCGTCTGTAACTCGACCAACATCCCAGTTTCTATAGTTCTGTTCAGCACATGTCTCTTTATCACGATGTAATCTGCCTGTTTCCTTTGTGCCTCTGTTATCCGATCTAAAGCCAGTCACTTTACATCCTGAGCCATTATACCATCCGCCACTTAATATAGTTTAATGTCTCTGACTTCATTAGGAGACGGAAACAAGTGGACAACTAACTCATTACTCCAGTCTAATCCCGATGTTCTGCCAGATGCTCTATTGAACCATTTCCAGATATATATTTCGTTTTTCTACTGAAGGAGGTTCAAATGACTTTTACTACCACAATACTTGCCTATAATATTTTGGTCATCATCACAGAACATCAATTCAGATCACTGTCTCTCAACTGACACAGATAAGAAAATTATGATATTGCATTTAGGTCCTTATACGCTCGAAGGCAAAATTATTCATTGCTAAATATGACTATGGCTAGAGAAAGAATCTCAGAGAAATATAGACTGAACGAAACAGAGGAGGAGGGAAAGAGAAAGAGAGAATGATAGCAAGGGAGACGCGAGGAGCAAAGATGAAAGGAAATCAAAGTAGGATCCCAATGCGTGGAGAAGGGGATCTCCTGTGATTAATCATCCTCCAGCCCACTATGAGAAGAAATAATCTTGTTAATGTCAACGATGCCAAATATGCTCCAAATGCAGTTTCAGGATGTGGGGATTCAAAATGGCCGCTTGAAGATGATGTCACGCTATCTGTTAGACAGCCTAACGTAAAGAACATCTGTGGCCGATGGGCCACAAATCAAATCAGTCCTAATGAGCTTTAATTTCATTTCAGATCAGCGTTGAACAGTGCAACAACATTTCCTACAGATATTTCCCCTAATCGAATGAAAAATCTTAGAGATCATCTTTATGGTGAATTTGTTAGCTGGTGGACCATGAGCTGGAGATCTTCATCTCCAGAGCAATAAGAGTCTGGAGCAAATCTAATTACAGCCCAGCTGCCTCTGTTAGACAAACACATGGCTGGAACTTTAAGGGATAGTGCACCCAGAAGTAAAAATTCTCTTAGCATTTATTCAGCCTTATGTCATTCCACATCTGTATGACTTCTTTTCTTTTCTAGAACATCAAAGAAGATACTTTAAAGAATGTTGGTAAATACACCATTTTGGCGACCAAACACTGAGACCAAATATCATCATGCTCCACACATCCCTTATATGTATATTATATACACATACAGAACATGCTACTAATACTACTCAAAACTTACCAATATTCAGGTGCCGTTTCCATATTTTCACTTTTCTTTTTCAAAAGTAACTTTGGTGTCGGAGGAATATTCTGCTGATCTCATCGGTCTACTGCTCCACTGCCCACAGGACAGTTCCCTGTCTCTGTCTGGCCAGCTTTCTTTCTACATCCCCTGATGTTTCAGTTCCTCACATCATTTCAAGTGAAACAGTTTTAGTTACTAAATGTGAACATGCAGGGTTATTACAGTTTACTAAAACTACAACCATAAAAACATGTTCGTTATTTGAAATAATATAAACATTACCAGTAAGTTAAAGTTTTCGATTTACTTTCTGTTAAAACCATTTATAGATTGATTTCCTCAAAAAATGTAAATATCGTGGTTGTGTGGTACTAAACATTGTTCTATTTGAGTGTTCAGACCAGTACAACATAGCAACACTGCCTCAACCAATGGCGTGGATTTGGGGGCAGGGCTATCTTAAATCCTAAACCTGTTCTTAAAACTATATGTACACTCTTAAGGCCGGGACTCACAAGTCGACTTCAAATAACTAGCAGTGATGAAAGCCGACGGTGTTGTCGCCTCGCGTCGGCAGTGTCTGGACCAAAAGGCTGCACTTGAACACACCGCACAGACTACAGCCGACTGCAAACTAATACGTGCGTTCTGCACCTGCGTGAGAGGAATTAGCCTAACTGTCTATATCAGCAGCTTTGAATAGTAAATATTCGTCATTCAAAAGGAGAAACCAAAACAAACATATACAAGATAAATGCAGATATACGAAACGTAAATAAAGCAGAGCTTGCTTATCATTTTGAACATCAGTAACGTTGATAACTTTCATCATTTTAAGCGACTCATGTTGTTATGAAAACATTCGCATATTGGAATTAGTGGTCGACCGATATTGGTTTTTTGACAGCCGATGCCGATATCTTGGAAAGCAGGGTGGCCGATGGCCGATATAAAGCAGATATAATTTTATTTATTTTATTTAATATTTAAGAAATTTGAAAATGGATTAAAAAAATAAATGTGTAAAATAAACATGCTTATACTTTAAATTCACAAATAAACAAATATTTAATAAAAATATAATTAAAAAGCTGTAATCACTGTAATCATCAGGACACTCAGTATTCTGGGAAGTTTGTGTGCATTGGGAATCACAACAGTTCTATCTGATTATTAGACAGACTTCTATCCGTGGACAGAACTGTTAACGATGACTGCGAACAAGAGGGAGAATGTGAGCACTGTGTGTTCAGGCGCTGGCGTTCTTAGCGCCGTCAAAATAAAAGTCCCGCCACGAACGCATCGGCCAAACAGAAAAACTTATCGGCCGATGCCGATATTTGAAAAATGGCAAATATCGGCCGATATATCGGCCATGGCGATATATCGGTCCACCACTAATTGGAATGCTTGGGTAAGATCGCGTCAAATTAAAACAGCCTTCTGTGCCACCTTAATTTACTTACTAGTTTTCAACACTTTCGCTTTAATTCTCAGGCACTGACTCATTCGCTAAATTGAACGTCCAATCAGAGTTCTCACTCGCCCCGACGTCGATTCAACATGTTGAATCGGGCAAACTTCCGCTGACGAGAGCCGACATGTGGAACACACCAAACAAACTAACCCGACCGACGGCCCGACGTTGGCCGACAGCTGACTGTCGCGCTTGGTGTGTCCCGGCCTTTTAAAATAAAGGCTCCAAAAGAGTGTTTTTGCAGTGATGCCATAGAAGAACTTTGGTTCCCAAAGAACCTTTCAGTGAACAGTTCTTAAATGACCATTTTAAAGAACATTTTAAAAATCTAAAGAACCTTTTTCCACTATAAAGAACCTTTTCTGCATTTGAAAGGATCCATGGATGTTCAAGGTTCTACATGAAACCATCGATGCCAATAAAGAACCTTTATACACTCAAAAATACACTCTTCAAAAAATTCTTCAAACCAATTTAGCTAATTTTCTGGAAAAAACACTCTATATTCAAACTCTTGCCATTCTCTTTAACATATATGTTTCTTTGTCCATTCAATGACTGATGGAGAGAAAACAAAAAAATGAATGCAATTCTGTTTCTGATTTTTTTTAAATCACTTCAGCTGTAACTCAATGAGTTTCCACTATGCATTCATGGATGCTGATGTATGTAATACAGGTATCTGCATACAAGAAGGGTCACAATGAGCAAACCATATTTTAGGATAAACATTTAAACCATCTACAACATTAACACTATTTCTAATAACTTAGATCTGCAATCTTGAAGAGATCAGGCTGGGCAAACTTTAAACCGAACAAACAGATTGAGATTAGATATGAAACTTGAGCAAACGGTGGATTCTGACTGCGAGGAACAAGCAGGAAAGGTTATGAAACATTATTTGTTTGCGGTCATTTCTATTTAAGGCCTATGTATTAAAATATGGCCTCAAAGGTCCCGCCTCGTCTAGCAGCCGCCATCAACCGGCCCTCTGGAGATCCCCATTAACCCGAATGTCAATATCAGAGCGCTTCACAAGTGCTAACAGAGGGTCTTAATCTAATCCATTACCGATGACCCTGGACAACAGTCTTAGGCTTTCCTTCATAAGCTTTCGCTCTCCCAAGCTCTCATGTCAGACATTGCCAATGGCGGTCAATGGCACTTTAACTGTTATTCATTGCGTCATGCGACTTTTAATTCAATTCCACCCTCGCTTCGACATTGCCTGTCCAGGAAAGCGAGTCGGACGCTGGGTTACCGAGGAACAATGGCATTCCTGTGCTCTGTGATGCCAGGTGCCGGCAGGAACAGGATCCCTTCCATCTGTCTGTCTGTTCTGGCAAGCGCTCGGCCAGGCCCGGGCAGCAGCTATAGGGAGAGTCACAGAATGGGACTATTGTTCCAAAGCCTCATGGAGGAACACACTAAACACCCCCCCCCATTCCCCAACACAAACATCGACGAATGCACACCAGCATAAACTCGCACATCAAGAACGAAGCTAAAGGCAAGTGCACAGTAGCGTGTCAAACCCTCTGTCAGTCCAACAACATGCTCCTCACTCGCCCAATCGAGCGTGCGCATGCACATGCCAAGTACTGTACGCATTAAGGATGCACATCTGCAGTTCTGCTGAAGTCTTGCTGAGAGGGGAAACAGCATGCTGCGCAGCACAGCCCGGTCCCGTGGAATATGATTCATTTCCTATAAATGTAGGACCCGGCAGCCTCTCCAAGATTTCTCAGCACTGAGCTACTTCCACATCTGCCTGACCTTATCTTTTTCTATTGCCAAGAACATTATGTTATTAATGACTTTTTGGATTTTCAAGTTAATCATGATGAAACGGAAGCAGCAGCAGATATTTTTTTTCCATACTGTGACGTAAATACATAGCCGTGGGCATGGGCGACATTAGGGGGCGACATTGGGGGGGGGGGGGATTGCCCCCCCAAATTGTTAGTCATGTAATCCCTGATGTCGGCCCCGCTGCAATTGGAGCGCTTAGCCAAGCGCTAAAATACCCTTAATGTGTTTTTGCAGCGTTGAGCAATGTAACCAATCACAGATATCTGTTGATTTCTTGAACGCAATGGCCAATCAGAAACGTTTTGTCAGAATTCACTCACCGCTGAAAGCGCCGCAGTTTTTAAGTGCAGTTATGCACGCTCGTGAATCATCTCATGACTAAGTGCAGACACGATGTAAATAAGAGATTCATTGTGCAGTTTAGAGAGATTCATTGATTATAACGGAACTTTGTAAGATCACGATGAATGAAGATGAGTGACGCTTTTTAGTGATAAAGTAAAAATGGAAACATTTCAAGTGACAAGGGAAAAAGACACGGAAAGCTTCAGTGAACATCAGAAAAGCAGCGTGCACATTTCTGGTTAAAAATGAAAGGCCATCAACTGACAAACGGGAAGCATCACCATTCAAGTCAGCAGCAAGAGCCAAAGCTAGTCCACAGTTTACTAAAGGGTGGCAACTTTGTTATTCTTTACTGTGTTGGATTGACTGCTTTGATGCATTGCAATAAGGTAGGGCATTGTTTTGATGCTTACATCCGAAAAAAAATCTTTTGTTTTTATTCATTTATTTATTTCATTTATATATATTTTTTTCTTGCCCCCCGTGACTCAAGAGTCAAATGTCGCCCATGGCCGTGGAAACTAGGGGTGCTGAGGGTGCTGCAGCACCCCCCGCCGCAGGTCCGGGTCTGAGATTTTCCCTGTGCCCCTCGATCATCCCCAAGATACTTCATTTTTTGTGATAGTTTTGTGATTAATTATTTATTAAACTGACCAGAAATATATAGCCTAGTGCGGTTGTATTTTACTTGTTTGCCTTGCGGCGTGCGTACCTAATTCTCCCCCTCACACTGACAGAATTTCATGTGAAATGTTCACGCGATATTACTGTAATTTTACATTCCGACTTGTAAAAACCATTCACGTCCTCGTCCTTTTTATGAGCCATTTTCTCGTTTCTCAAGACGGCCCCCAGCAATCACATAAGCACAGCTCTTTAATTGTGCCTAGTCTCTGGTCAAACGCGCTCAAACCACTGTAGCCTAATGTAATCTATTAACTACGCACATCATAACGTTTTAGACAAGTAGGCTACCATATTATGACAAAATATTTTAATAAGACTGAATTTGTATTTAACCTGATCACGTTTAATAAAGAGATATTTTAAGTTTAATTATAACGCCGCATGTCCACGATTATTCAAACGACAAACAAATTATACAGCGAGCAAAGAACATTTACATTATCAAAGAATAGTGTAAGCACTCTAAAAAAAAGCTATAAGCTATAATCATATAATCATAAAGTCTGTCTATAAGCGAGCTGCACGCTGCACAGTTGACACAGGAATTGTCACTTGCACAATCGAGGCAGTGTCACATCGTCACTAAAGTTTATAAATTGCATTACTTTTTAATTCTTGCCAGTGTTTAACCATTCAGTGTTTGCGTACTTCCTGGAGACCGTGCACTCATACACACTCGCAGCGCACACACATAATGCCAGGTTCACATTACTCCGTTTGCAGTGCGAATGTGGTGCATATTTTTTCCGCGCTCATGTTAACAGATTAATAAGCTGTCCGGTAGTGTGTTCCAGGAGCAATTCAGGACCTGAATAAATGTCTAAAAATCCTGATTGGAGTATCACTATAAATAGTTATTAATGATAAAAAGAAGACGTTAAAAAGATCGTTATCGGCGATCGGTATAGGCAGATAGCGGACTTCTGTGTGAAAGCTGCTTTTCCTCCTCTCACAAGAGTCACTTAAGAGGGAATTCCCCCATTTTCAAAAATGAAATTCATGCCCTGAATAAATGTCTAAAAATCGTGATTGGAGTATCAATATAAATAGTTATAAATGATAAAAAGAAGACTTTAAAAAGATTGGTATCGGCAGATACTGCTTTCTGTGATCGGCCTCAAAAATCCTGATCGGAGCACCCCTAATCTGCACTTTGTTGTTTCTGATGAGAGAATTCGCCAAAGTGTACTGACCAAAACTTTTGCGTATCAGCGATGATAATATTTAGTAAAATCCCCTTATAGAAATATTAAAGAAAAAATTCTTGAACTTAAATCACAAAAGCACAAATATATACTGGTTTGCATATAACTCTGTCTTCATTTGTATGTTAATCTATAAGATTAATCTATTTAGATCTATAAGATCTATTGTCAAAAATCCCCCACCATGACCCCGCCCCCCAGCACCCCCCAGATAAAATATGTTCCCGCGGCTATGCATAAATCTGAGTGTAACCAATTATCCAAAAAGGAAAAAAGTGTGGGGTGGGAGTCTGGTTCTATTTAGTGGTTGTTGATGGGATTTTGAGATGTGGGTGATTTTTAAGGGGTGGAGTTTAAGCAGACAAAATGATTGGAGATTTCTGGTATACATCACCACAGAGTCAGTCATTTTCACTGGAAGATCAAGTTATGACATTTTTATTATTATGAGGTCAATTAAAAAAAATGAATCATACATGAATAAACCATTCACAATATGATCTTTAATATGCATTTATTAAATAGTGTGAATTTTTATATCATGCCAACTTTAAGCATCAATCATTGGTTAAATCTACTAATTAATTAAATCTACCAATATGTCTAGGCTATGTAAAAAGACTGCAGCATCAAAACACTGCCTATCGCAGTTTAGCAAAATATGGTGTCTGTTTATCAATTTATAACAACTGAATGAATTTTCTGTTTCCTATTAGAAAATGCCTTCATTATTATCATAACTGTTTTTTTTTCCATTAAGATTGTTCATTATGTTATCCATTCATTATTTTTTTCAACTGCATGAAAATATCACCCTATTAGTGAAAGCTAATGTTATTATTTTAACTGGGGTTTTTTTATTTTTTTATTTAAATGGTTCTTTATTACTTTTTTGGCATTTTCTTTTTTTATCTTTTCCCACCATATTTTACCATAGTTTATATTACTCTACATCCTTTTTAAATTTACATCTCATGTCTATTTTCATTTTATTTTGCTACTTTATTCTACTTTTTTGTATAAAACTATAATATTGTTTTGTAATGTTACTGTCAGTTGAGCTTTTGGAGTTACATACAGTAACTGTAAAATTAAATTCAAAAAATTATTAAAATAAAAATCTGCCAGACAAAATCTTGTGTTGATGCTATGAATTATTTACCAAAAAAATATCAAAACAATACTGCACAGGCTAGAGATATATTGCAGTCTCAAAGCGATGCTTTGCCTCTACCCTTTTCGGTTTAACGTATTCTCCAAGCTCAGATACCATTTGATGCCCTCAGGCTACGCTTTACCCCCTCACACACTGGGACTATCAATTCCCCCAACTAAAGCATGCATGTAGCCGGGTGTCTGTCCAAAATCCACATAGCCCGTGTGCTGTTTAGAGCCGAGAGGAAGGCAAGTGAAAGCAGCAGCAGATAAATAATGGATAGCTCGTTCTCTCCTCTGTGAGAAATCATGACAGATCCATTCCTGCACCCTCTGCTTGTACAGCTTCATTTTTGACTCTAGGGGCCCGCCACCCGCCATCTCCACGCTCTCATCTTCTAATGGTCCTTCCAGTGATTACTGAGACATAAGTGCACCGTCTGTCTTGATCAGTGATGGGCAAACTTGGCCCTTCCAGGCTGTTTTGTGCCTCAAAGCGAGCGAAGAAGACGTTCAGCTCGTTCGGCAGGGAGATGGTGCTGTCACAGGTGCGTGGTGGGGGCTTGTAGTCCGTAATGGTCTGTATCCCCTGCCACAGGCTCCGAGTGTCTCTGCTGTCGCTGAAATGATGGGCTATCCTCCTGGAATACTGTCTTTTGTCACTGTCAGTGACCTGGAAGGGCCAAGTTTGCCCACCCCTGGTCTTGATGATCAATCATCGACTGGATCTATAAAGTCGGCCCCACCACAGAGCTCCAAATGTAATCAAATTTAAAGGAGTGGACGCTGCCCGATCTGCCAGCAGTTTGAGGGGCGTCGTTGGGTGTAAGCATGACTGACAACTTATTTAGTAGTGTTTCAGCAGCATGCAATACAATACATGATGATGACAACTTGGGGTGTTCGACAAAAGCATGCTCAATTTCGCCTGTCATGTCATCAATGGGCTCCTCAGAGCCACTGAACCATAAATAGGGCTGGGCAAAAAAATAGATTTTTCGATATATCGTTCAGTGGAATGTGGTCGATTCAATATCGATTCTCGAAGGCCACGAATCGATTTTTTCAATATTTATTTCCACAAACATTGAACATAAGATTTACGTTAATCTTATTACTAGTCTAATCCACTAGATGTTCACCCCCTTATTTACCTCGAGCGATGTTACAACGGAGAGTCCGTCATTCATTCATTGCTTAAAATGGCGGATTCAGGTGTGTTCCCGACGTCAACACCACCTTCCAGAGCTCTACAGTGCGACCGAAAACCACTGCGTGCGACTATAAACATTTTTTAGGAGCACCAGTGCGACTGACCCGATCATCATCATACTTGTGATTGCGCTCAG
>NW_015540855.1:337200-338718 GCF_001515605.1 Sinocyclocheilus anshuiensis | reverse complement strand
ATGACAGAATTTTTATTTTTGGGTGAACTATCACCCAAAGGCCAGTATTAGTTTTCCTACACCGTTCATAGGCTTGCAGCCTCCATGTTACAGCTAATGCTGTGAGATTTTATGTTTGTTTTATCTTAAACATAAAATAACCTGATCCTGTTTGATCAAGGCATGCGACTGTTCTGACTTGTCCAATTTTCAGCATCAGTTTTTCATCTTGCATCAAAATTCTGTCTATTCATTGTATGCATTTGAAATATAGAGTTGGGTTTTGTTTTATTGTACCCAAGTGTACCTAAAATAAAAAGTGTTTAATATACAGGTTTGTGGCTCTTAATTTCCTATTAATTAACCATTTGTAATCTTATGTTCACTGTTCATTTTTTATAAATATAGGATTTGTATTAAATCTATATTCATTCATATAGTCAAATCGAATCGAGAATTGAAATCAAAAATCGAATCGAATCGAATATCGAATCGAAAATCGAAATCGAATCGAATTGAGAGCTTGAAAATCGAAATCGAATCGAATTGGAACATCTGAATCGATACCCAGCCCTAACCATAAAACAGCTCTTTTACCAGACAAGTGCTATTCAGTAATAAGCATAGCAGAATTGTATAATTCAAACACAAAAACAAGGCATCTGGGGGTCAAAGTTTCCCATTACTGAAATCGACAGCAGTAGAATAGAAGCAGCTCACTGAGGATCAGCTCCATGATCACTTCTTTTTAAAGTCAGCCTACTTCTTTTACTCTTCCTACTAGGGTTGCAAAATTCCGGGAATTTTCAAGACTGGAAACTTTCCATGGGAATTAACGGGAATATATGGGAATTAACTGTAAATTTGCAAAATTGCAGAAACTGGGGACTTAAATGTAGTTGAGAAAAAATCTTGTAGCATAATCTTGGTTAAAACAACCTGATTTAATGCAATTTCAGTTTAATTTCTACCCTATACACTGCTCAATCACATGCACACAGCACACTGCTTACTGCAGAGCTATTGAGGCCACACCCCCTACATGCATCGTGCTTTCCTACATAACATGAACAGATCATTTCTTAAATCCTGCAGACAAAAGATCAAAATTTCCATCTTGGTAAGTATTCATGTAAATTACATGAATATTACAACAAAAATTTTTAAAACTTCCTTGTGCTGTGTGTAGGGATGTAACGATTACCGGTTTGACGATAAATCATGAATAATTTATTAATCAATTATAATTTTGACTTAACTCTTTTCTTTATTTAAAGGCTGAAATGTGAGGTTTACTTTATGAAACTTTTTCAACGCTTTATTTGAACATTTACATTAGATATTTCAACATTCTATTAAACTGTTGTCCGTCAAGTTGTCATTTAAAATCCGAACATCATTGGTAATGTCATTGTTTTAGTGATTATGCAAACAAAAAAGTCATTTTATTTTTATTTTATCTCCGTCTTGGAGAAACTTGTTCATGCCTTTATCACCAGCAGGGTGGACTATTGTAATGGTCTCCTCACCAGCCTTCCC
>NW_015540855.1:333398-336608 GCF_001515605.1 Sinocyclocheilus anshuiensis | reverse complement strand
AAATACCAAGGGTTCACACAAAACAAGGGGAGTCTGCTTTTAGTTATTATTCCGCCCGCAGCTGGAATCAGCTTCCAGAAGAGATCAGATGTGCTAAAACATTAGTCACATTTAAATGCAGACTCAAAACTCATCTGTTTAGCTGTGCATTTATTGAATGAGCACTGTGCGATGTCCGAACTGATTGCACTATATTTTATGTATAATCGTTTTCTTAAATTCATTTTAAACCTCTTAAATCAATTTTTTAAATCATTTTCAAAGTTTTTAAATTCCTTGTTGTATTGTTGTGATTATTTTTTTCTTTTCTTTTATGTAAAGCACTTTGAATTACCATTGTGTATGAATTGTGCTATATAAATAAACTTGCCTTGCCTTGCCTTGCCTATTTGTTGTTTGTTGATTTTTAAATATAAAACTTGAAGTGATTTATGTGTCGGTACTTTTTGAACATCTCCAGCTCATTTTAACAATACCGTGATAATACTGATAACCGTGATCATTTTGGTCACTATAATTGCGATAAGAAATTTTCATACCGTTACATCCCTAGCTGTGTGTAATATACTGTGCAACTAAATTAGGCCTATACCATTGTAAAAACAAATACACTGACTGAACAAACCATAGACTGGAACAAACATTTAGGTGAGATAATAATAGAACAGAAGTCTAAAAATGACCCTCCCCCCACACACAATCTCTGGGGGATTCCCCTCCAGTTTCTCTGAAGATACACTTGCTGCATTTGAGCCCAAAGACTACATCTAAGTTTTGATATTCTAAATATATTTGATCTATGAAATTCAAGTTTAACTAGAAAATACCAAAAAGTGTTTTTACAGTAGCTAGCTAGCCAGTAAATCAAGATATGAAAAATCTAAGTGAGTTAGCACTATTTCATTGACAGTTTAAGAGGTATAAACTAACTCAAGCTGTGATGCTCTTTCTGCTAGCCAGTTTTCTGTTATCATACAGGAGTACAGTACTGGTCAAAAGTAGGGATGCACCGGATGTTCGGCAACCGAAATTATTCGGATAAGTGGAAAGACCGAATAAATTGTAACGAACAAAGACGTGACGCGATCAAATAGAGGCGCGCACTAGGGGTGTAGCATATACCGGTATTGACGATAAACGTGATATTCAAATCATGAAATTGGTTATCACCAATACCGGTATATCGTCACACCCTAAATTAACACGATGTCGATATTTCATGATTTGAATATCACAGTTATCGACAATACCGGTATTGTCGATAACCATGATATTCAAATCATGAAATATCGACATCGTGTTAATTTAGGGTGTAACGATATACCGGTATTGGCAATAACCACAATATTTAAAATGAAAAGGACACTTATGATAACACGACACACAAATAGCCTACTCCAGCGCCAGTACCTGGTTGAGCTCCCAGGTGGCAGTATTGCGCCTTAACGCTGACACCTGTCAAACAAGAAGAAGACGCAGCGCACGGCCGCGCTACTTCGAGAACAACCATGTTCAAAATTATACAGAAAGTAAGTTGCCATTATTTTACTAGACATGGAATGGGAAATGTTACATGTTAACCTGTTAACAGCAGTTTCCTGTGTTCATATATTTAAATAAAGGGGTGATTCTTTTAATAAGTACTGCGTTTTCTTTACTCGTCTAATTTTTGTGTTTGTATTTGCATTCAAGTCATGGCCAATACATGTGCGTAGCACTTGATTTCTTTGTTCAAATCTATTACACGATTAAAACAAATCTAGAAAAACTGAGCGACCACATTGCTACATTAAACTCTGTAAAATGTTAAGTTGGTCGCAGTGCCACACACTTAAGGCCCGGGTATACTTCACTTTCTGCGTTTCGTTCGCACAGCTTTCAAAGCATACTCATCCGCGGATGAGCGCGGATTTCCGAGTTCGAACAAGGGTTACAAGGGTATTTGTGATCTTACAAGGGTAAATAAAGAACTGGTTGTTTCAATAAGTTTCGCATAGTATTTTCTTTACTCTTTACTTCAAAATCTATGTCTAAAAACTGTAATATTTCATGTATTTGAGGTTTGAGATGTGGGAACGGTGAAGAGAGAGAGAGGGCAAACATTTTGCATTTTAGGTCAGCATTGCTATCTAATCAGCCAATATTGTCTTAAATAGCCTGCATAGCACTTGGGATTTTGACCAAATATATTCAATCTTGATTTTTGTAAAATGTTGCAACAAGATGTTAATTTTTTTGTGAAAAATTACAGTTTTGGACATAAAAGATAATAAAAAATATTTTTTTAAATACCTTAAAGTAACTACAAATGAGCATGTAAAGCAAATATCTTTAAAAGAAAGTCTGTTTGGAGCATGCCCCCGATGTCTCACCTTTTTTCCCCCTTACCTGTTTGCATATCTGGTCTCAGGTCAGCTGTGACCAAGTGAAAATGCATGTACCTTGTGTTTATCAGTATCCTTATGTTCATTGGGTAAAAAGAAAAACTAAATAAACAAAGTAAAAATTTATTTGGCTAATTCCCCAAGGTTTCTATAGATATCGCGATATATCGAGATCGTGAATTATTTTGTCCACAATAACCGTGGTGTGAAAAATCTAATATCGTGACAGCCCTAGCGCGCGCTAATGCAGCAAACATGACGGCAGTGTGGAAACATTTAAAGCTGTCTGAGAAAGACGCAAAAATCATTACAAGCACCGACAGCGAGAGACTGTTTAGTACTGCAGCGCATGTCTTCGATGAGAAGAGGAAGGGTGGTTGTTGCTGGTTACTGTATGATGATTAAAATCGCGAAATGCCCTTAAACAATTAAATAAACTGCAGAATGTTATGTTTTCTAATACACGCAGGAATTGCACGTGTTCAAACAGCGCTGCACGAGCTCGTGGCGGCAGGGTTCAAAGTCCAAAGCGCGAGGGAAATCTGCGCTGAAACTGTGTTACTCGTCAGCTGCTCAGTAACATTTTTATGAATTTTTACAAGGCATGTGACAATGCGATACATGCAACAAATGTCTTCCCAAATTCGTAATGAGAATCATTTGTCAACAAAAAGAAGCACTGAGGTCTTCCTGCAGGTTTCTGCCAAAATAAAAGTTGAGAAAAAGCAAGAACTCCGTCAACATTAATAAATGTTATTATTGTAATTTTACTGTTGCTCTGTAAAATAAAATAAAAAATGAAAATAATAATTACAACAGCTCTATT
>NW_015540855.1:311369-332553 GCF_001515605.1 Sinocyclocheilus anshuiensis | reverse complement strand
GTATTACTGGTATTACAATTTAAAATAATGGTTTTCTGTTTTAATATACTTTAAAATATAATGCTTTTGTGTGATGCAAAGCTGAATTTTGAACATCATTACTCCAGTCTTCAGTGTCACATGATTCTTCAGAAATCATTGTAATACGCTTATTTATAATCAATTTTGAACAGTTGTGCTGTTTAATATATTTTTTTATTACCTGTGATTCTTTTTTCAGGATTCTTTGATGAATAAAGTGTTAAAAAAAAAGAACAGAGTTTCTTTAAAATAGCAATCCTTTTTTAACAATTCACTACCATTCAAAAGTTTGGGGTCAGTATCTTTTCTCTTTTTTTGAAATAAATTAATACTTTTAATCAACAAGGATGTGTTAAATTAATAAAAAGTAATAGTAAAGACTTATATTGTTAGAAAAGATTTCTATTTTGAATAAACACTGTTCACAAGTGTTCATTCATCAATAAATCCTGAAAAAAGCATCACAGATTCCCCCCAAAAATGTCATTTTTAAAATTTGTATTAGTTTGCATTAGGGATGTGCTGATACGAGTATCGGTACAGAACGGTTCACTGGGCAAATTCCAAATGGAAGTGAACACATCCCTAGTTTGCATGCATGTGAGCCTATGATCAAACAAAATGTTTATATTTATGTTTGTATATGATAGATGATTTTATACATTTCCCCAAATTTTCAATTAATTCCCATAAATTACCAAAAATTCCCGTAATTTATAGATTTCCATAAATTTACCGGAAATTTTCCGCCCCTTTGCAACCCTACTTCCTACACACTGGAGCAGCCCTCAAAATGTCTGAACAGCAATGTCAATCTGAACAGCTAAGTACTTATAGCAACTTAAGCCATTTCAAGTAATCCAACAGTGACTAGTTGGCTTTTTCATTGTAATTGTTTATTTTTTTTGCAAATATTTATTTACTTCACTAGTAGCTAGTCATTACATACTTGACCCAACTACTTATTCCATTGATGACTACTAATATGAATAAGTCACTACTAGTACATATTAATTAGTTATCAGTACTTATTCCTTTGTTACTAGTCGCTGTCTCATGACGAGTAACTACTCCAATGTTTCTGGTAACAAATTGGAACAAAACATCGCCACTGAATTCTATGGGAATTTGTCGTTCAGATGTAAGCCATTTATTTCTGACGAATGAATTCAAAATTCTAAATGTTTAGTACTAATGTCTTAGTTACTACTGACTATTTTAAGGGTTAACGTTACTAATATCTGTTCCAGTTTTCTTAATGACAACTGAATATTAGTCCCTGTTTATTAGACGGTAATATATAGTCCAACTGCTGTAACATTTTTAACTAGTAGTCATATTTTATTGTACCTATAAAGCAGACATTTTGACTAATAATTACATTCGCACAGTAAAAAAAAACTGCAAGTAGTGACATAAGGAATGTTACTAGTAACACTGGGATAGATAACTAATGTCTCATTAATCTGTACTAGGATGGAGTAGACTAGAATGAACACAAGAACCTGAATAACCGACTGCATTAGTTAACATGAACCAACAGTGAAAATACTTCCTAAATCTTGCTTAACAGTAATTTCAACGTATTAATACAAAAGTTGTATTACTCAGTATTACTGAATGGACTTACACTAACATGAACCAACAATGAATAGTTGTATTTTATTAACGTCAACAGAAAGTAATAGCCTAATGTATTGCTCATTGGAAGTTAATATTTGATTAACGTAGCCTACTTCTTAGTAAATGACAGAATAAGTAGTAATACAATCATACATAGGCTACTAGTTCGCTTTAAAAGGGTAAATTTGATATAACGGCATGTGATACATGCCTTTGACTGTGTCCGTGTACGATTTTTTTTACAAGAAATTTTATGGACGCTTGAAAAAAAAGTCGAATTCCCGTATTGAAACACTGCTCCTGTTTAACCTCTTGTGTGTCTTTCTGCTTAACACTGACACCAGAAAAGCAGTCTGCTACAGAAGAGCCCAAGAAACCGGGAGGCGGTGATAATTATGCGGGTTAGATGTTAGCTGTAGGATTTAAATGGTTTTACCTTCTCTCGTTTCGACAGCGCACTGCACGATAGGAGAGACCGCTGAGTCCTTTCGCTTCGTCCCGGTGCAGATCTGAGGCTCCACGCGCTGGAAAAAATGTGATCTTCAGATCGTAGTACCTCAGAAATTAATCCCAAACATGATCGAGCGGAGAGCTGGCCTGAAATACAGCGCTTTTCTCTAATTCCGCTGTCTCGCTCCGAGGGGAATGTTAACCCGTTAGTTTAGTGGGCGCGGGGCGGCCTGTTCGCTGGTAATTATGGGGTAAATTGGCCGAAGATCGAGGACAGTCCGTCCACGGGATGAGCGCTGCGCTCCGGCTGAAAGCACTGAGTGAGCGCCGCTACTCGGTCTAACGGAGACGGAGCATCTGAAGAGACCCGCCCACTCTGTGAACCCGGAAGAGAACTGTCAATGCATTGGCATTAATGGCTTCTGTTGCACAAACGTGGGAGAGCCATGGGTGGACAGTGGAAATATTATTATCAGCCATCTAACTGTCTGTCTGACTAAATAAATAAAACATTGAAGAAAAATCTGCAGAGTTTCTCTTCTGAAAGTGAGAGAGCTTTATTTCTTTGCTAACCAAGCCAATGCAGACCTCCCAGATGCTGTTGTGCTTAGATAAATACATGATGGTTATCCAGCTTTATTCATGATATATTCATGATATAATTCTGATTTATGAACTGCATTGGCCCAACAAAATGCAAAATGACCTAGGCCGATGAGGAAACTCAACACTTTTGTTTTGCATGAACAATGTTGACAGTGTTGTTTGATGTTTTGCGTGAACAACACCAGAAGTGTGATACATCAATCAAACACTGGTCCGAATACTGTATTAGGTATATTATCAAGTTATAGGTGAATTTGCACTAAAATAGTGTTGATCATATGCACAGCCCTTGACATCAATAACAAAAGCATTTTAACATCTTAATTTTGCTTTCCTAACTATGTAAGTATATTTATATGACCATTGCATTTTTTAATGTAGCATTGTTATTGCCTTCCTGCATACCCCATCAGAGTAGACCTGTGTTTTTTTTTGTTTGTTTGTTTGTTTTTTTGGTGCATTTGGGCACCATTTGAGACCACTGGTAATTATTACAGGTAAGGCTAGTTTTATGTTGTCATATGGATCAACTATTGGAACATTTTGGTCAATATGTTTATCCTTTTGTTAAAGTGATACTTTTCATTGCTTATATAACTTTACATAATGTCACCCATCATTCTACCTCTACCACTTTGTTTTGCACTGCTTAGATATAAACTGCTCCATAATGTTGACATCCTGTAGTGAGATTATTTCTGTACTTTGGAAAAAACACACACTCACTTCCTGGTTTGAGAAAAATGCAAAATGGCAACATCAACATGACCCTTGCCCTATGTGCTTGGCAGCTGTAAAAATCTTCCAGATAATTATTTGATTCATCATAATTCTTAGTGTTAATGTTTTTCTAGAAAAAAATCAGGTTCTTCACTCTATTTTATGTTTATTATATTATTAATATTTTTTAAAGTCGCTTCAGAATTTAGCTTGTTTTAGTATGAATGAATATATTCCTTAAGTGTGCTTGTTTGAATTTGCTTATGCTTTAGTAATGCAATAATATATCTTTGTGGAAAATAACAGTGCCATATCTAGTTCTATTAAAAGCACATACACTATAATATTATTTGTCAAAACTTGCCTGACACTATATATTTTGTCTCCTTTTTTCTTCTTTCTTTCTTTCTTTCTTTTTTCTGCTTTTTGTGCATTTGTTTCAGAGACTAACAGTAGCACACACACATACACACACACACATGTTTGTTTCTGTGAATTGTGGGGACTTTCTATAGACTTCTATTACTTTTATACTGACCAAACTATATTTTCTATCCCCTAACCCAACCCTGACCCTAAACCTACCCCTTACAGAAAATCTGTTTGCATTGTTACACTTTCAGATAAACATCATTTACTATTTTTAATCATTTTTTTCCCTCGTAGGGACTGCAGGCCGGTCCCCACAATGTCAAAAAATTCAGGTTTCACTATCCTTGTGGGGACATTTGGTCTCCACAATGTAGCATAAACAAGTACACACACACACACACACACACACACACACACACAGAGAGAGAGAGAGCTGACATCTCGCAGTATTCAGTTGTGTATTTCAGGTTTATTGAGTGACTTTCTAAACAATGACCCAGGAAAAAGCCCAATTTCATTTATTGCATTTTAAGTTTGACTGATAAAATTTTCATGGTTGTTTGCAACTGAACCTCAACACAGAATCTCCATCTATAGTTTATTTATGTATTGCATGCAGCCACTTGTAGCAACATCGTCTTGATTACATATAAATGAGACATCAAGTGTGTTCAGTGCGTTCTTTGCCCCATTCCTCTCTCAACCTTTTATAAAAACAGTAACTCAGCCATAGTACAGCCAAAACACTACAGCAGGACTAAATTGAGGTGAATCAAACAGATGTATTCAGGTCAACTTCCAAGAGAGGATGCAGACCCAGCACTATAGCAGGAAGGAGGAGCGCTGTCCCTTCTTATCAGTGGCCGCCTGCAACATCTCAGTTGTTTTCTTCAAGGAAGAGGAGTGTTTGTGTGTGTGGGGCGGGGGTAATAGTGATAATTATCGAGCAATGTTCACAGGATACAGGATAAACTGTGGGAAAGTTTTATTCACTGTAAAACAGCAGAAATGCCAGAGATGATCTGAACTTTACTTTGAATTTCTGAGACTTCAAGTAAACAGCCATTATAATCAGAAGAAGAGTTTTCTTCACGTAAATTACTTTTTTATTTTTTATTTATTATTAATGTTATTATTTTTTGTGTGGTAGATAATGGCACAACAGAGAAAAACAAGAATCACTTCGGGAAGAGGGTGGAGTTTCTGATGGTGTAGACTGGATTTACAGTGCTGTGAAAAGTATTTGCCTGATTTCAGAAATAAAAACAAATCTCACACAAACCAAAGACAACCTGAGTAAACACAAAATATAGTTCTTAAATGATAATGTTACTTATCAAGGCAAAAAAGTTATCCAATATCAAATAACCCTTTGTGGAAATGTATTTGCCCCCATAGTTCTATGAAACAGCATTTATAATGGGGATCAGCTAAACTAATGGGACCAAGCCTGATTCCTGCCAGCCAGGGCAGTGTAGAGTAGCGCTTGTTGTTTGTCGTTTCTCCGATCACAAATGCAGACATGGTTTTATGTTTACGCGGCGCGATACGGGCCCCACAATGTAGCATAAACAAGTACACACACACACACACACACACACACACACACACAGAGAGAGAGAGAGCTGACATCTCGCAGTATTCAGTTGTGTATTTCAGGTTTATTGAGTGACTTTCTAAACAATGACCCAGGAAAAAGCCCAATTTCATTTATTGCATTTTAAGTTTGACTGATAAAATTTTCATGGTTGTTTGCAACTGAACCTCAACACAGAATCTCCATCTATAGTTTATTTATGTATTGCATGCAGCCACTTGTAGCAACATCGTCTTGATTACATATAAATGAGACATCAAGTGTGTTCAGTGCGTTCTTTGCCCCATTCCTCTCTCAACCTTTTATAAAAACAGTAACTCAGCCATAGTACAGCCAAAACACTACAGCAGGACTAAATTGAGGTGAATCAAACAGATGTATTCAGGTCAACTTCCAAGAGAGGATGCAGACCCAGCACTATAGCAGGAAGGAGGAGCGCTGTCCCTTCTTATCAGTGGCCGCCTGCAACATCTCAGTTGTTTTCTTCAAGGAAGAGGAGTGTTTGTGTGTGTGGGGCGGGGGTAATAGTGATAATTATCGAGCAATGTTCACAGGATACAGGATAAACTGTGGGAAAGTTTTATTCACTGTAAAACAGCAGAAATGCCAGAGATGATCTGAACTTTACTTTGAATTTCTGAGACTTCAAGTAAACAGCCATTATAATCAGAAGAAGAGTTTTCTTCACGTAAATTACTTTTTTATTTTTTATTTATTATTAATGTTATTATTTTTTGTGTGGTAGATAATGGCACAACAGAGAAAAACAAGAATCACTTCGGGAAGAGGGTGGAGTTTCTGATGGTGTAGACTGGATTTACAGTGCTGTGAAAAGTATTTGCCTGATTTCAGAAATAAAAACAAATCTCACACAAACCAAAGACAACCTGAGTAAACACAAAATATAGTTCTTAAATGATAATGTTACTTATCAAGGCAAAAAAGTTATCCAATATCAAATAACCCTTTGTGGAAATGTATTTGCCCCCATAGTTCTATGAAACAGCATTTATAATGGGGATCAGCTAAACTAATGGGACCAAGCCTGATTCCTGCCAGCCAGGGCAGTGTAGAGTAGCGCTTGTTGTTTGTCGTTTCTCCGATCACAAATGCAGACATGGTTTTATGTTTACGCGGCGCGATACGCAACACAACGAATAAAAACACCGTATAAGTCATTATAATCAGTAATTATGTCCCCACTGGATGCAACAACTGCCTCGTTTGTAATGGGTTTTATTGGTTTTGTCTTGTTGTGCCGGGTGACGGCATCACAGTATGTTGTTGAGGGGTGTAACATTTCCGTCACACGCTTGAGGTATTCAGCCAATCACAACGCACTGGATAGCTGGCCAATCAGCGTACACCTCATTTTTCAGACCGATGAGCTTTGTAAAAATTGACGCGTTTCAGAAAGGTGGGGCATAGCAACAATAATGTACATTATGTGGAAAATAATGTGTTTTTTTAACCTTAAACCGCATAAACACATTGCATTACACCAAATGCACAACATAATGTTCTTTTAAGCAACATCATATGACCCCTTTAAATCAACACTTAAAACTTTTTCATCAAGAAGTTGGTTAAAGGTCTTCCTCAATAGCACACTATGCCAAAGTGAAAGAATTACCAGAAATGATGAGAAAGAAGATGACTTGAATACATCAGTCCGGAAAGGCATACAAAGCTATTTCAACGGCTCTGGGACTCAAAAGAACCAGAGCCATTATCTCAACAATTGCATTTACATACAGGCCCCAGCCAGGATCGCGACCCCTGGTTTACAAGACCAGTGCTCTAACCACTGAGCTATGGAGCCTCACCTGATGGTTATCACTCATGTAAGTGACATAAAGAGCTCACTTTGAGCTAGCACAACAAAGACACACCTATGGGTGTGGGCAGAGAGCCTGAGATGTCTTAACAGATTCATCAATGGTTTGAGGAAAAAGTCAAAGCTTAGGGTGTGAATCTCTTGGGGAAGTGGCTTGAGTAGTTGGTGGGGCCTTTTAATAGTTGTAATACACAATCCCTGCACATTTATGCATATTCTTACTTATAGGAAAACACGAATATCAATCAACACTCTTTTATGCCGTGTTAGTCTGACATGATCAGACTCAGTCTAAACAACAGTCTGGCCACTTTCTTGTATCCCAACTGACTTAGTTTGTTTGAAAAGTGAGGTTTTATTTACATAAACCCTGTTCTGAAAAGGAGTCAGTAGCTGTGTAGATATCGGTGGTCACCGGATCATGAAGAAAAACTTGAGAAGAGCAAGACTTCCTGGTTCTAGAGATGCCATTACAATTCACTCAGTATTACAGTCAGAATGAAAGACTTGAGAATGCAATAGAATCAGATTCATTTGACTGTAATAAGTTCATGTAGGAGTTCAAGAATAAAGGTCAGACACAAATACACTGGAATTGATTGCAGCTGCTTAAATCTTTCAAAGAAGATTCGGCACCATTGTTCCTTATTCTTACAAGCAGAATCTAAAACATGCCACATTTCGGTTAGTTTGCAAAATGGAAAATTAAGAACCTTTACTGAGAAAAAAATTGTTACAGATTGAACATTTCATTTTAAAGATTAATAAAACATGTAAAAACATCATTTTTGTGTGGATTCATCAAAACTATAAAACATTGGGAAGACTCTCTCTCTGTGAAGGTTGTTGTCAGTGTGTGTAGTGTTGTGTTAGTTACGCCCAGAGGAAATATCTTAGCCTATATGAGGAAGTCTTTGAATATTGGCTGAAAAAGGCAGAGAACTACTGCTGTAGAAAAGAGAAAGAAAGAGTTGATGTTGGGCCATTTGTGTTTGAATATGTTAGTTTTATAGAAATGCTTCATGATTCAAAGCATTTCAAATGTCACAGCAATTATCAGCCATTTTTACTGCACATCCTGCATCGCAGACCTAAACGCTGTGTGTTCGTGAATAATATTATTAACCTACCAGACAACTTGTTGATATGCTGGTAAAATGAACCTAATATGACTCTACGAGGTAATATTTACAAAAATCACGAAATGCTACGCCTTTGCTTTTAGAACAGCAGAATCACTTTTTGTTGTTACATTTTTAAGTAATCCAGGCAGAATAAAGAAGAATACATAGCCTGCTTTTTGAATAGAAGTTTGAATGATAAAAGTACTGGAAGCACTGAATAAACTCAAGGACAACATAATGTTCTACTGAGCATGTAGCTCTGCATGGGGTGATTTCTCGCTCACATTTTTCTCTTTATGTCTCCAACAATATTTCACTTCAAAACATTCAGAGGGGTCCATATGAAAGAGAATGAAGTGAACTCTGAAGTTGACATTTGAGATGGCAGAAAAGGTGAAATGACAAGTAATGGCATTCAAAGAAAGGACAAGAACAGAGAGAATGAAATGACGAAAGGTAACACTCACCTCTTTGAAGCCTCATCTCTGTGGATATGATGTAAAATAAGCAAAATATGAAGAAAGTCATATTTCTAATATATCCATAACTCTATATACCTGATTGCTATAAAAATAAACTCAAGTTAGACATCCTTAACGAGAAGAAATATCAATGTTTTCATATTAAGTCTTATTGTGGTTTGGTCTGTACATCAGTTAAACTCACAAATTTACAACTACACTGATAATGGTTAAAATTGAAATAACTGTTTTTGATGCTGTGTAAATTTTCATTACATTTCTCAGTGAAAGACAGACGAGAAGGGAGACATGAAGGACAAATGCCACTGTGGTGGATGTTGTATCAAACTCTACAGAGAGAGGAGAAATAATTACCTGACATCTGTTTTTAACAAAGTTAATTAGTCATTTATTTCCCCCAGTAACATATGCGATTGAAATATAAATGCCATTACCCTCTTGTATTCTATAATGAGTCTGTCATAGAGCATAAATCAAACTTAACTTCAGTGTTAACTGCTGTGAAAGGGAATAGGCAATGTGTTGGCCCTATTTCAAATTAAACTGGAAATATTTTACAGAGATATTAGGCTCAATCATTTTATGTAGGGCATTCATATTATTGTTTTCAGTTCAGATATCAACAAGTATTAGTCACATCTAACTGAAAAGTAGAACACATAAAAAAGCTGAAAGATTATTCATTTTAGTGTAAATATATAAATGACAATGATCTTTCATGTTGTTTTATATTTGTTCTACACAACCAGCGGAACCATCGAGGGAAATTGAGTGTAGCAATGGAATACAAACGCCTGGCACTTTCTCATTACTTCCGGGTTAACGGGATGTTGTGAAGAGCTGCAGGCTAACGTGTATACAACATTTCAGGTTATGATTGTTAAAAGTCAATGAAGACAAATGTCTGCCTCTTCTGAACCGGGAATATTAAAAGCAAGGGATTTAAATCCAGCGACTCTCTCGGCGGGTAAAGCTCAGACAGCGGCGGCGTTAGTTGCTCAGGCCCGGAGCAAGAAACGAGCCGTCAGTCCCGCGACCCACACAAGCCCGCAGCCAAATAACAACAGCAGCAGCAAAAAGAAGAAAACAACCTGCGTCTTCAACTACTCAGGCTCCGGTAAAGAACTAACACTAGCCCTATACATGACAGGTCTACTGTTTACGTTTTTTGCTTCATTATGTTTCTCATCGATGGTGCAGCATTTGTCACAGGTTGCTCCAGTGGAGTCGACTTTTGAAGGAAAACCAGTGGGAGTTGTTGATGCAGAGACTTCTGCCAAATGTCTTCCTTTTAAAGACCCCAACTTTGTGGTAAAATTTTTTTTTAGATTAGAATAAAGTCTAAAGTGTTCTGTGTTCCAGTTCAATACATTCATAAGTTCTTCCTCCTTCACTAGCACTCGGGTATTGGTGGAGCAGCAGCAGGGAAGAAAAATCGGACGTGGAAAAATCTCAAGCAGATTTTAGCAGCGGAGAAAACACTGCCCTGGAAAATCACTGATCCAAACTGTGAGTCTGACTTACAAAAGTAACAAACACAAAAAAAACACACTTATAAATCAGACTAAAAGGCCTGTTCACACCAATGACGATAACGATAAAGATATAGTTAAAAAAAATTATACAAACATCTAATCTAATTGTCAAATCATGTCAGTAAACTAATGCATTTATACCTTTAAATGTTGTTCTGTGTTGATTTAATTTGACAACATTTAAAAGTCTTTTGTTGTTTTTGTCTGTCAGATTGCAGCATAGATACGCCTCCTTCTATGAAACCTGCTAAAAAGTACTCAGACATATCAGGTCTGCCGGTGAGTCTGTTGGAGAATGTTGTCTGTTAATAATTTGGAAGCAGTCGCAATTTTATGAGAGTAGTAGTATTGTCTAACTATGCTTAATGATGTTTGTATCTTTGTTTCCCAGGCAAACTACACTGACCCTCAGACTAAACTGCGCTTTGCATCAACAGAAGAGTTTTCCTACATCCGTCAGTTGCCCACAGATGTGGTGACTGGATACCTGGCTCTCCGTAAAGCCACCTGCATTGTGCCATGAGAGAGAATATAAATCTTTCCTAAATGCACTTTTAAATGCTGACTGACCAGTGGATGTAAAGGACTAAGATACATTTATCATATCACATTCTGTTCCTTGTGTATGTTTATAGTTGCCGCCTTTAATTTGATTGATTTAGCAATAAATAATTCAGATTTTTTACATTGAGGTTTTCAGTGTGTTGTTTAAATGAACTACTTGCATTCTTATGATGTTTGTTTGGCAAAATTAAATCTGAGATCACCTATATGTGTAACTTTGTTAAACCACTAACAATACAAAGCACAGTGTTGTCACAGTTGGCTTAATATTTTTTTCTCACACATTATTCTAACCAAGAAAGCCTCAACTTTTTAAACTGAACAACATTAAGAGAGCATTGTAAACTAAACTCCTGTAAATTAGATGATGATAAGCAAAACTGACAAAAGTTAAATGTAGCGTCTTGACCATGGAGTTAGAGCTAAAGACAGACTTGTTATAAGGAAAACTTTGGTACTGGTGATGCTATTAACATACAACTTAAGAGTGCAGAAGAATTAGATTCATTTGAGCATAAGGTCATTCAGGAGTTCAAGGCCTTACTGATATTGGGTTTGAAAACAACTACAGTCGAGTGACCATTTCAATCTTTAATATCAAGGCAGATTCAGTACCATGAGTAATTTTTCTTAAAGCAGCAGCAAAAATATATATATATATATTTGCTACAAATTATAATATTTATATATAATTTAATTATTAATATTACAGTACAGTGTCAGAAATGAACTTTTCCATTAAGGGGCCATTTTTACCCCCTGAAATTGATTTCCAGGGACAGTTTTATCACCACCTTAATAATTGTGTCTGTTGTCTTTAATGCCAAATACTTGAATTTAATCAATTTAACTTCAATCAATCAAAATACTTAAACTATTGCCAATAACAATTGACCCTTCCCCAGGAGTTTGACCGCCAGGCGATCTGATCCATCATAATGGCGAATATGCCAATTTGTCTGACAACAAACTCAGACAGGTGGACTTGTACTTGAAAAATAGTGTGTACATTATTCCGTGGTTGAAACAAAATACCTTCTCATGGTCTTTCATGTTTATTTTGTGATATAACTAGTAAAGAGGAAGAGCTGATCGGTTCACGTGCAGAGACAATTATATCACACCATTGAGATGATTTAGTAGGCATATAAACAGTTTTATCAAAAGCTCTCTACTATGTATTCACACAACTCTTCATTGCCTTATGGAACAAACATTTGCAACATTTAACCATCCAGAAGCACAAGTTCGCTTGCTGTGTGCTGCTGTAGAACAAACAGGGTTTGGCACATATTTCAAAAACCACTACTGTTATTCACTCCTGTATGACTAAATGACAAGAGAATTATATGAAAATGAGCAATAACAATTCTTTGCTGTATTGTTCATCCCAAAGGGAGTGTTATCCCGTAAACCAGGGTTCCTCAAATCTTGCCCTGGAGGGCCAATGTGCTGCAGAGTTTAGCTCCAACCCTGATCAAACTCCCCTACCTGTGATTTTCTAATGATCCTGAAGACATTGATTAGCTTTCTCAGGTGTGTTTGAGCTAAACTCTGCAGGAAAGTGGATCTCATGGGCCAGATTTGAGGATCCCTGCTGTAAACTGTATAGTAATCCTGCAAAATCTCTCACTGTTTTTCTGTGGTTACAACCACTTTAGCCGGTAATATTTGCAGAGTGGAGGCTACATTATGACAATGAAAGAATGGAAAGACTCTCTCTGTGAAGGTGGTTGTTATTGTGCATAGATGTTTGTTAGTTACGGGATCACAGAATGACAGTTTTCCTCTGTCCCAGTCCAGCTCCAATCTCACCCTCTGAAGCTTCTCTTTAACTGGAAAAGGACTGTTGGGTTTCTCTGGGGATTGTGAGAAATATTCATCATCTTTGTACCAAACACACCAGACATTGGTGTTAAAGAAAACTCTACCCTTCCTTTTATTTGATTATGTGGTTACACCAATATCAGTGATCAATTCCTGAGAAACCCAATTGCAGGATGGAACTGAAGAGAAAGGAAAACTTGAAATCGTATCATATGACCCCTTTAACATGCAAAAAGTGACAAAGTGTTTATGGGTTAGACTTAACTCAAGTTAGACTTGTTAAGAGCAAGACAGTGGTAGTAGAGATGGTCAATACAAGAAATGAATATAGCATTAACCTACAACACTCATTTTGACAGCAAATTCAGAAGAATTCAGATTCATTTAACTGTAATAGGTTCACTCAGGAGTTCAAGACTGAAGATCAGTCAGATTAGACTCCAACAACCACTTTAGCTGCTGGTAATATTCTTAGGGGGAAGTTTTCATCACGACTATAAAAGAATGGAAAGACTTTCTCTGTGAAGATGGTTGTCAGTGTGCGCAAATGTTTGTTACTTAAGGCATCACAAAATTATAGTTTTCCTCTGTCCCAGTCCAGCTCCAGTCTCACCTACTGGAGCTTCTCTTTAACTGAAAAGGGGGTTGTTGGGGATCTCTGGAGACTGTGAGAAATATTCATCATCTTTGTACCAAACACACCAGACATTTGTGTTAAATAAATCTGCTCCCTTCCTTTTATTTGATTGTGTGGTTACACCAATAATCCACCATGAATTGTCTCCAACCTCCACATCCCAGAAGTGTGTTCCTGAGTTAAAGCCCTCTGAACCAAGAGCACAGGAATATTTATCAAATCTCTCTGGATTATCAGGAACCAGTTGCTGTGTCTTGCTACGTCTCAAACTGGTCAGATCAGACAGAATCAGACGTGGATGTGCAGTGTTTGGGTCTAGAGTCACAGGAGCTGAGGAGCGATACAAACGTGCTTTTACTCAGACGATTTAAATAGCATTAGTGAACATTATTACTAATAAATACCTGTCCTATTGCTGAAACTTTTTTTGCTGACAGTCTACTGGGATTTTGGTGAGTGCTGTTTTTGGCAGATCATCTTTTAAATTTATTTTAACATTAATTTACAGTGGTCAGGAAGGGGCCTGCCCATAAAAAATGTTCCTGTGACCCTGAGAATTTAAGCAAGGACCTTGCATAAGTTTACATGATGTCTGTAACATCCTAGCTCTTTAAAAGACTCACTGTTTTGAACAAGTTCCTGCATCTTCTTCCAGACTCTGAAGGTCAGGTTTATCAGGTAATTTGCCACATTAACCAAAGCTCCTGAAAGAATCTGTGGATCCTGCTGTGAACTCTGGGCTCTGGATAAAACAATAACATCCACTAGTCAGAACTGCAATGAGCGTAGTGAGTTCACAATCAAAGACACAAGAACAAACATTCAGTTCTTACTTGTAGAATTGAGACGTCACTGGCCTTCATCTTCTCCTCTATGTCTTTTATTGTGTCTGATAGAGCTGAGATCTATCTGTTCATCTCCTCAAGCTTCTCCTTCATCATCTGACTCTTCTGCTCTTCCTCTTTCCTCAGTGCAGTGATTGAAGCTTCTTCTTCATCTTGCAGAAACTGACGAAACTTCTTAAACTCCTCTTTAATCTGCCGCTCTGTGTACTCAGACTGGGTCTGAATATAAAAACAGAGAAGTTTACCTCTGAATTTTTATACTGTATAGATTAAATATGTTTTGTCCATATAAATTGTGTTAAAAAACTGAGAATTTGACTCTTAGTTACCTTGATTTGCAGAACTGTTTTATTATACTCTCTTTTCATTTTTTTTCTGTGTGTTTAAGCTTCTCTTGAAAGGACGTCAGTGCTGTTTTGAGCTGCTCCTTGAATTTAACAGTGAAACAGTGAAAATCTGTTTGATCAGTTTCAGTATATGCATATACAGTGCAAACTAGCTACTTATGCATGGATACATTTTATTTTTATTACAAAGACGCATTGAAAAAAAAATGAAACTAACTTCTTACACTTTCTTCCACGAATTATGATGTCATTACTTCGAGTAAAGAAGAGAACGTGTCCTAACTTGTAAGATGGAACAACTTCATTAATGGGGCGGAATCTGTGACTGGCATGTTTTTCTGAATCTCTGCACACAACACACACAGGCTGTTCATCATCCAAGCAGAAGAGTTTGAGTTTCTCATTGTGGAGACTGCAGACCTCCTCAGACCTCGAAGCACTTTCTACTGTCAATGACTCACACAAGTTCTTTAACACCAGATTACACGGAGGGCCGAGTTTTGAAGATCTTCTCCTGCAGATAGGACAATCCTGAGTATTCCTGGTTTCCCAGAACTTCTGAAGACATTCTTTACAGACACTGTGACTACATGACAGGATAACAGGAGCCTTGAATATTTCACTGCACACAGGACAAGAAAGATCTTCCACAGAGACTGTTTTCACAAAAGCCATTTCCAGCTTTCAAATCCAATGATCTTGACTTGTCTTTCACTTTCTCTTCTTTTGTTTCATAAATAACCATTAGAATCAGCAGGTCTGCTGTTTGTTCTAGAGCCTCAGTCCAGTAGAAATACAAAATCCTTTTTGTATGTTCTTCTGTCTACATCACTGAATCCTTTTTGCTTTTGTTGAGATAAGTCACCCTATGGCACCGAAGAGAGAAATCCTTCCTGATACTTTTTGAAAGAGGGTGGAGTTCATAGTGATTGTCTGGTTCTTTGAACCTTCTTTTGTTGATTTTAATCAATTTTTTCCTGTAAGGGAGTGAGTATGTGAATCAAGCAATGGTTAAACAACTGCACAAGTTGAATTATACTGATCAATTCATTCATGTTTCTTTTCTGACGTGCTGTCATACAGTTTGAGGTATTCATAAGTTCTTACTTCTTATGGATTTTTATGGCCGTAAGCTTGATTTGTCACTCCACTATAAAGTGACCCCATTTCCACTCATAGACTTTTTCCACTCATTAGATTTTTATTGGATTGTTTAAATTGAACAACTTTTATTCTTGTGCACAACAATAGCTCCTGGCTCCTAGATACATTTTATTTAGCTGCCATCTACCAACTGTAAGAAACTATAGTCTGCCTCGACACAGATTCCACTCCACAATATATGTTTGATCATGCTCATTTCCCAAAATGGCTTAATTATTATAGAGAAGAAGAAAGTCAACAGTTAGGTTGTTTCTAGACCATTTCAGATAATCCCATCCTGAGCAAATGGTCACCAATTGTAGAATGGGAGCGGGTGTGGGACACTGAGAACCATCTCAGACAAAGGGGTGTCAGAACTTAATTAACATACACAGCTGTTATGACAGGAGCAACTTAATTTACATTAATGGTAGTAAACTGGAACTGTATAAAAGGTTTGAGTTTAGGATGTTTGGGGTACATTCCGACTCTGTTGAACCCAAGGTATGTGCTTTGTCACTGCTATGCTGCAATAAACATCTTCATCGAGATCTTCGACGTCCTCATCACTTTTTTTTATACAATTGTAGCAGAGTGAGGTATAGACCCAGTATGATTGGCTGGCGTTACCCAAACAGGTGAACCTCAGTGTTTGTACTTTATCATGATTGGTCAGTTGGGTGGGTTTCATGAGCCAATTAGTGCCTGTGCTGTGCATATAAAAGGGGCAAGTGTTTGGTTGCTTGGGATGCATTATCCTTGGTACCACCCCTTTGTGACATGTGGCGCTTTGAATGAGTGCTAGCAGTTGGGTTATCCTCCTGTCTGTCGTGTGCTGGCTGTTGGCCCGTTTTCAGGTTTGTCCCTGTTTTAAAAATGCCTTTTTGCCTGTTAAATGGAGAGGCTTATTACCTTTGTTTGTTTTTAGATATGGGCCTGCAAGTAGCTGTAATCCTGCGTGGTGAGCGACCATATTTTCTCTTATTGTCTTGTACTTGTTTTATAAGTTACTGGTAAAGACGTGTGATGTATTGAGACCTGGTGTGAAGTGTTGTATTTGTTTTTATCAATTGTATGTTAATAAAGTGACTTTTTTTTTCTTTTTTTTTCTGTTTATCCTTCTGCTCACCCTGCCTTTTGGCAACGAACCTGTGTCCCTTTGCTTAGGGCTGTTATGTCCCGGTGTATTCAGGGTGGTGTAGTCGACTATAGGATTTCTCTTATTGGTAATTTTTCAAACTCCTGACCACTCACTGCCACACAATCTGGAAATTTCTATTTTAACAAGTGGAAGAGTTAGACTTTTCTATGTGGGGTGGCCAAGGCTACTTCAGGGGGTCCACAGACCATGAAAGAAAATTGAAGGCATCAAAGGAGTATGAATGGATCTATGACTGAACCAGATGTTCTCCACTGTGGCAGATTGTGTTGTCCAACAGGGTTACTTCACATTACTCATTAGGTAAAAATTCCTATTCTGTACCTTATGACAATGTGACTGCAATGTATATGTGTGTATAGCTTTCTAGTAGAGATAGCTTTCTATTTTTTTTTTATATTATATCTACTTGTTTTCCTTTGCGTGTGTGTATTATTATTATTTATATATACATATATATATATATATATATATACACACCTTGCTACGTGTACTGCGTCAGGCTAACCGAGACTTGTCATTTGCACTTATTGTTGCTCTTTTGTTAGTTTTGACTGATTTTATTGTCCTCATTTGTAAGTCGCTTCGGATAAAAGCGTCTGCTAAATGACTAAATGTAAATGTGTGTGTATTATTAGCACAGATGTAAACATAATATAGGTTAGGCTAAATTTGGATCTCTCTTATCTCTATTACCTATTTGATTAACTTTAAATTTGATTTGATAAACTATTTGTTAATAGAGCAACATGTGTAATGTTAACATTCACAGCTACTCCCCTTTTGTAAAACATAAACCAATGGATGCGACGCATTCTCAAATTCAAGGTGTCAGTCCAAAACAGTGAATCTAATCACCATACAGGTAAAGGTTCACTTCAAGAATGAACAAAGTGGCGTGTCTGCGGTATCAACCCATTCTGTAGTAAAATCAGCAGAAAAAAGTAAGGGTGATCTATAATATTAGGCTGTATCTTCTCTGTATAAGTTTATCCAAACCACAGAAAGACAAACAGTCTTTACACACACTTTACACAGTGTTTGACCACGTGGAATTTATTTGTTTTAGCCCAGGGTAATTTTCAGAACAGGTCATGCTTCAAAACTTTTCTTGGGCTCTGGAACACCCTTCAGAACTGTAGTGAGTTTGAGTTCACAACCAAAGACACATTTGACACAATGGCTCACCATTTTTATTGTGGCATTAAATCTCTGGAAAATATACATTAACATTTACATTTAGCTATTTAGCAGATGTTTTTATCCAAAGCGACTTACACATGAGAAACAAAACAAAACAATTCAGTATCTCCTCAAACATTTGCATAAATTAATTGTGTTAAAGGAGCTTCTCATTATAGGGTATGAGTTTGACTGTGCTGAATAATAAACCACTGCTCCGTGAGCTCTGCATTTCCATATAACAGATTAATTGTTGTGATTGTCCATAATAAATTCTATGTTGAAAATATCGAGAATTTGACTCCTGATCCTCACCTTGATGTGATGAACTTATTACACTCTCCTTTCTTTTTCTTTCTTTAAGCTTAAGGTCTTCTGTGCTGAACTGAGCTGCTTTTTTAATTTAACAAAGCAAAAATCTGTGTGATATCATGAAATACAGTGACTCATTGAGAAAATAAACCACCAAACCTGGAAAAGTATCATTTTAACTGAGACTCTACTTAACTTTTAAAATTAAACAGTACAACTACTTCAATACAACAGTGTACAGTAAAAAGGTGTTGATCTTAAAGTGATCCAAATACTATAACCAGTTAACACATGTAAATTAGATGATAAATAGAAATAAGTCTTATACCCTCTAGAGAAGGTAATCATTTATTTGTTTATTTTTATTTATGTCTCTTGAAAGCCCTCATTGGAGCAGCTCACAACATTGCCAAAAACAGTGTTGATCTTGGTCTGCCAGCTATTTGGTCTCCTCAAGGATGTTTTTTTTTCTCCATGCCAACAGGAACCTGTGAATAAGAACAGGACCTGGTATACAGAACTGAGAGTCCCAGTTTTCCCTTCTGTGAAGGTTCATGTTCATCTAAATGGCCATGGTACAGGGGTGTCCAAACTCGGTCTTGGAGGGCCGGTGTCCTGAAGAGTTTAGCTCCAACCCCAATTAAACACACCTGAACCAGCTAATCAAGCTCTTACTAGGCATACTAGACACCTAAAGGCAGGTGTGTTGAGGCAAGTTGGAGCTAAACTCTGCAGGACACTGGCCCTCCAGGACCGAGTTTGGGCACCCCTGCCATGGTAGGTCATGCAGTATTTAGTGCTCTTTAACCCAAATTCAGGTAACATTTCAAAAGTTTTCCAATCAGGCCCCAGCAAGAATTGAACTCACAACCCCTGGTTTACAAGACCAGTGCTCTAACCACTGAGCTATGGAGCCTCACCTGATGGCTGTCACTCATGAAAGTGACATAAAGAGCTAACATTGAGTTAGCGTAACAAAGACACACCTATAGGACTTGGCAGACAGCCTAAGATACACTGTATGGACAAAAGTATTGGGACTCCTAACCATTGTGTATTGGAGTTGGTCCCCCTTTTGCAGCAATAACAATCTTCTGTGAAGGCTTTCTATAGGATTTTGGAAAGCTTCCGTGGGAATTTTGCCCATTCATCCAGTAGAGCATTTGTGAAGTCAGGCACTGATGTTGAACAAGAAGGCCTGGCTCGCAATCTCTGTTCCAGTTCATCCCAAAGGTGTTCATTGGGGTTGAGTGCAGGTCTCTGTATGGGCCAGTCAGGTTCTTTCACACCAAACTCAACTAACCATGTCTGTATGAGCCTTGCTTTTTGCACTGGGGCACAGTCATGTAGGAATAGAAAAAGGCCTTCCCAAAACTGTTCCCACAATGTTGGAAGCATAGCATTATCCAAAATGTCTTGGTATGCTGAAGCATTACATTTTCCTTCATTAGAAAGTAAGGGACCAACCCCTGAAAAACAATCCCATACCATTATCCCTCATCCACCAAATTTTACAATTGGCACAATGCAGTCAGGCAGGTAATATTCTCCTGGAATCAGAGAAGCATGATTCGTCAATCCACAGAACATGCTTCCAGAATCCAGAGGCGGTGTGCTTCAAACCACTCCATCCGAGGCTTGGCGTTGTACTTGGTGATGTGAGGCTTGCATCCAGCTGCTTAGCCCTGGAAACCTATTCCATGAAGCTACTTCTGCACATTGTTTATGCTGATATTATTGCCAGTGGAATAGCTATGGAATCAGTGAAGCATTTGCGATTTTTACACACCATGTGCCTTAGCACATCTTCTGTTTCATGGGGGAATTGCTGTTTCTATATGCTCTCACTTCCCAATAATACCACTTACAGTTGACCATGGAATATCTAGCACAGACTGACTTATTGCAAATGTGGCATCCTATCACAGTACAACACTTGAATTCACTGAGCTCTTCAGAATGACCCATTTTTCACAAATGTTTGTAAAAGCAGACAAGGCTAGGTGCTTGATTTTATACACCTTTGGCAATGGGTCTGATATAAAAATCTGAATTCAATAATTAAGAAGTGTGTCTTAGTATTATCTGTATAGTGCATCTTAACAGATGCTTCAATGGTTTGAGAAAAACTCAAAAGCTCAGTGTGAAAGTGGCTCTAATGGTTGGTGTGACCTTTTAATTGTCATAACATAGAATCCCTGCACATTAACACATATTCTCACATGTAAGAAAACATGAATATCAGACCAAACTTTGTAAACTGTTTTAGTCTGACATGACCAAATTCAGTCCAAACAACAGACTGGACACTTTCTTGTATCCCCACTGACTTAATTAGTTTGAAAGTGAGGCTTTTATTTACATGGGCACTGTTCTGAAAGGGAATCTGTAGCTAGTGAAGACAGAGAAGGTAGGAAAGCAAGACTTTCTGGTTCTAGATATGCCACTAAAAGTCATTCAGTGTTACAGCCAGAAAGAAAGAATTCAGAGTGCAATAGTAAGTAATAATAAGGTAATAATATATTCACTTAGGAGATCAAGAGTGAAGGTCAGACACAAACATACTGAGATTGATTGTAGACACTTAAATCTTTCATATCAAGGCAAATTCAGCACCATCATTCTTATTCTTATTCTTTTTTTTTTTTGTAAAACAGAATGAATAATTAATTTGACAGAAATACATTGTAATTGTTATATAATCTTAATTCTGTATTTGCATTTGCTTCATAGCATGTTAGTTACAGGATAACAGAATGACAGTTTTTTTTTTTTTTTTTTCATTTCTTTAAAGACTGAGA
>NW_015540855.1:302158-311238 GCF_001515605.1 Sinocyclocheilus anshuiensis | reverse complement strand
TTTTTTTTTTTTTTGCATTTCTTTAGAGACTGAGAGACATATTTATCATCTTTGTACCAAACACACCAGACATTGGTGTAAAAGAAACCTGTTCCTTTCCTTTGGACTGATTCTGTGGTTACTCCAATAATCCAAAATGAATTATCTCCAACCTCCACATCCCAGAAGTGTGTTCCTGAGTTAAAGCCCCCTGAACTCAGAACACAAGTGTATTCATCAAATCTCTGTGGATTATCAGGAACCAGTTGTTGTGTCTTGCTGCGTCCCAGACTGGTCAGATCATCATCAGACGTGGATGTGCAGTGTTTGGGTCTAGAGTCACAGGAGCTGAGGAGAGATTCAAACAGATGCTTTTACTTAGATGTTCATTTAATCAGTATGAGTGAACAGATTGTTGTTAATAAACACTTATTGCTGGTATATTTTCTGGCAATTCCTTCTAACTTTGTTCTGTGTTGTTATGGATAGACCACTCGTCAGAAATATCTTAGATATTTCCGCCATAGACTCTGATGATGAAGCTTCTTAAACTCCTCTTTAATCTGCCGCTCTGTGTGCTCAGACTGAGTCTGAAAAAATACTACTATAAACAAAGTTTGTGATCAGTAGTATTTTTACTTTTGTAAGGATTTTATGCTTATCAAGGTTGTATTTACTTGATAAAATACAGTAAAAACAGTAATATTGTGAAAAACTATTACAAATGAAAAGAATTGCTTTCTATTTCAATGTACTTTAAAATAGAATTTATTCCTGTGATGGTAAAGCTGAATTTTCATCAGTCATTACTACAGTCTTCAGTGTCACGTGATCCTTCAGAACTCATTCTAATATGCTGATTTATTATCAATGTTTGATTATTATCAATGTTGTGCTTGCTTAATATTTTATGGAAACTGTTATCCTTTTTTCCAGTATTTTTTCATTAATAAAAAGTTTACAAGAACAGCATTTATTTAAAATAAAAATCGTTTGTAACAATATGTCTTTACTATTATTTGTTATCGATATAACATTTTGTTGTTGAATAATAGCATTAATTCAGCGTACTGACCCCAAATTTTTAAATGGTAGTCTATATAGTTACAAAAGATTAATTTTTTTAAATTATATACAATTTATATAAAAACTGAACAGATCAGGTGTGTTGAACTTGTTGAGTATTTGATCACTACCAATAAATACTCACCTTGATGTGCAGAACTTCTTTATCACACTCTTCTTTATTTCTTCCTGTGTGTTTAATCTTCTCTTGTAAAGATTTAAGTGCTCTACTGAGCTGATCCTAAAATGTAAGATTAAAATCTGTTCAATTTAAACATGACATTTGTCTGTTTCCATAGGTACTGTTATATGTACATACAGTGCCCCCAAAAAGTACTTCCAATCAAAACATTGAACAAAATAAGGTTTTGTTAAGTGACCGAATATGACAAAAGATTTACTGTTAAAAATGAAGCCAAACTAGGAGACTTTCTGGTTGTCAAATTTTGTAGTTCATGTTTATAGTTTACACCTGTTGTATATGAACTTGAGGGGAACTGACTATACAGAATATCCTTGAGAAATGACCAACTGCTAAAAATAATTGAAAAAGTGACTTGAATGTCCAAATATTTTCGAGGGCACTGTAAGTAGTTTGAGCAAAATTAAACATTGGCCTGTTGTAAACATACATATTATTAAAGTATTTCTATGATTGTAGTGAGTTGTAATGTCCCTTACCTTGTATGATGAAATTATTTCACTGATGGGGCAGAATTGGGGATTGGCATGTTTTTCTGAATCTTTGCACACTAAACAAATAGGCTGTTTATCCTCCAGACAGAAGAGTTTGAGGGGCTAATTGTGCAGACTGCAGACCTCCTCAGACTCTGATGAAGAAATTTGACTCCTCTTTTCAGTGAATGACTCACATGCGTGGTTCATTCCTTGAGGATCTTCTCCTGCAGACGGGACACTCCTGAGTATTCTTGGTTTTCCAGAAGTGTTGAAGACATTCTTTACAAACATTGTGACCACATGATAGAAGAACAGGAAAAACAGAAGATTTCACAGCACACGGGACAAGTAAGATCTTCCACAGATAGTAAATCAATTCTTACACTTTCTAGTGATGATCTGAACTTTACTTTGAATTTCTGAAGTGAGACTTCAAGTAAACAGCCATTATAATCAGAAGAAGCGTTTTCTTCACGTAAATGACTTTTTTATTTTGAATTTATTATTAATGTTATTATTTTTTGTGTGGTAGATAATGGCACAACAGAGAAAATCAAGAATCACTTCAGGAAGAGGGTGGAGTTTCTGATGGTGTAGACTGGATTTACAGTGCTGTGAAAAGTATTTGCCTGATTTCAGAAATAAAAACAAATCTCACACAAACCAAAGACAACCTGAGTAAACACAAAATATAGTTCTTAAATGATAATGTTACTTATCAAGGCAAAAAAAGTTATCCAATATCAAATAACCCTTTGTGAAAATGTATTTGCCCCCATAGTTCTATGAAACTGATTTCTGATTTCTGCCAGCCCTACTCAGTTAAATCAACACTTAAAACTTTTTCAACAAGAAGTTGGTTAAAGGTCTTCCTCAATAGCACACTATGCCAGAGTGAAAGAATTTCCAGAAATTATGAGAAAGGTGGTGACTGAAATACATCAGTCTTGAAAAGCATACAAAGCTATTTCAACGGCTCTGGGACTCCAAAGAACCAGAGCCATTATCTCAACAACAAAAAACTGTCACTGCTTTATCATTACTTTGTAACTGTCAACTGCCGAACAGCTCACAGTGTTGCTGGTAAAGTCTCTGATTTTATTGTACTGATGTTGGCCTGTCTGCTAGTTGGTCTCCTCAAGGATGACTGTTTTCCCAGTATGAGCCTGTATGGAAGAACAGAGCCTGATATCTGCAATTCCCAGCGTTCCTTCTTCTTGGTTTCTGTTCATCCATATGACCACAGTATGTTGCATCTTCAGCTTAACTTCAGGGGTAATTTTCAGAACAGGTCACATTTTAAAAATTTTTAATTTAGGCCCCAGCAAGGATCGAACTCACGACCCCTGGTTTACAAGACCAGTGCTCTAACCACTGAGCTATGGAGCCTCACCTGATGGCTGTCACTCATGTAAGTCACATAAAGAGCTCACTTTGAGCTAGCACAACAAAGACACACCTATAGGTGTGGGCAGACAGCCTGAGATGTCTTAACAGATTCATCAATGGTTTGAGGAAAAAGTCAAAGCTTAGGGTGTGAATCTCTTGGGGAAGTGGCTTGAGTAGTTGGTGGGGCCTTTTAATAGTTGTAATACAGAATCCCTGCACATTTATGCATATTCTTACTTACAGGAAAACACGAATATCAATCAACACTCTTTTATGCCGTGTTAGTCTGACATTATCAGACTCAGTCTAAACAACAGTCTGGCCACTTTCTTGTATCCCAACTGACTTAGTTTGTTTGAAAAGTGAGGTTTTATTTACATAAACCCTGTTCTGAAAAGGAATCAGTAGCTGTGTAGATATATGTGGTGAAGAGAAGGCGGAGACAAACTTGAGAAGAGCAAGACTTCCTGGTTCTAGAGATGCCATTACAATTCACTCAGTATTACAGTCAGAATGAAAGACTTGAGAATGCAATAGAATCAGATTCATTTGACTGTAATAAGTTCATGTAGGAGTTCAAGAATAAAGGTCAGACACAAATACACTGGAATTGATTGCAGCTGCTTAAACCTTTCAAAGAAGATTCGGCACCATCGTTCCTTATTCTTACAAGCAGAATCTAAAACATGCCACATTTCGGTTAGTTTGCAAAATGGAACAATAAGAATCTTTACTGAGAAAATAATTGTTACAGATTGAACATTTAATTTTAAAGATTAATAAAACATGTAAAAACATCATTTTTGTGTAGATTCATCAAAACTATAAAACATTGGGAAGACTCTCTCTGTGAAGGTTGTTGTCAGTGTGTGTAGTGTTGTGTTAGTTACGGGATCACAGAATGACAGTTTTCCTCTGTCCCAGGCCAGCTCCAATCTCACCCTCTGAAGCTTTTCTTTAACTGGAAAGGTGCTGTTGGGTTTCTCTGGGTCTTGTGGGAAATATTTACCATCTTCATACCACATGCACCAGACATTGGTGTAAAAGAAAGCTGTTCCCGTCCTTTGGATTGACTCTGTGGTTACACCAATAATCCAGTATGAATTGTCTCCAACCTCCACATCCCAAAAGTGTGTTCCTGAATTAAAGCCCTCTGAACCCAGAACACAGGCATATGGGTAAAACCTCTCTGGGTTATTAGGAACCAGTTGTTGTGTCTTGCTATGTCTCAGACTGGTCAGATCATCAGACAGAATCAGACGTGTATTTGCAATGTTTGGGTCCAGAGTCACAAGAGCTGATAAGAGATACAAACAACAGGGTTACTCCATAGAACAATCTCCATAGTATAGGGCCCCATCTGTCTTGGGTCACTCTATGTATTAAATTAAGTATAAAATTAATTGGCATCAATGGTTCCACGAAGAACGTTTAACATCTATGGAATTCCAATGCACAGAAGGTTCTTTAACGTGTTTCTTAGGATTATCACTCAAAGGTTCGTTGGGGAACCCAAAAATGGCTCTTTTGTGTCATTGCTGTGAAAGCCTTTATTTGTATGATCTGAGATCATTGTTTCAGTGATCATTGTTTTCACTCACTGTTTTGAACAAGTTCCTGCATCTTCTTCCAGACTCTGAAGGTCAGGTTTCTCAGATGATCTGCCACATTAATCAAAGCTCCTGAAAGCATCTGTGGATCCTGCTGTGAACTCTGGGCTCTGGAATAACATCCACCAGTTAGAACTGCAATGAGTTTGAGTTTACAATCAAAGACAAGACAGCTCACTTACAATACCTTTCCATGATGACGTTTAAGCTCTGGAAAATAAATAAAACAATTTACTATCTCCTCAAACATTTAATATTTGCAAAAAATAACTGTGTTAAAGGAGATTCCCAATACAGGATGAGAGTTTGGCTGTGCTGGTAAGTATAAGGTAAGTTGTTTTGTACAAAAGAAGAAATCAGTTCTCACATTTAGAAAAACATGCTACTATAGTGTTCATCTTCTCCTCTGTGTCTTTTATTGTGACTGATAGAGCTGAGATCTATCTGTTCATCTCCTCAAGCTTCTCCTTCATCGTCTGACTCTTCTGCTCTTCCTCCTTCCTCAGTGCAGTGATTGAAGCTTCTCCTTCATCTCGCAGAAACTGATGAAGCTTCTTAAACTCCTCTTTAATCTGCTGTTCTGTGTGCTCAGACTGAGTCTGAACATGAAAACAAACAAAATGATTCATAAATTTGAAGTGTTGAAAATTAATATTCCAAATACTCACCTTGATGTGCTGAGCTGTTTTATAGCACTATTTTTAAGTTGTTTTGTGCGTTTAAGTTTCTCTTGCAAGGACTCTAGTCTAGTGATGTATTGAGTTCCTCCTATAGAATGGTTAAAGTTTGAATATTAAAATATGTTAAATTCCAGTTTCTCCAGGGACGTTTGCATATTCTTATAGGTATTTTATATGTACATTAAGCAGTGAGCCACAAATAGAAATGTAGAAATGTATTTGCATTTACAAAATATCTATATTTTAAAGCAATACACTCTTAAAAATAAAGGTGCTTAAAAGGTTCTTCACAGCGATGCCATAGAAGAGACATTTTTGGTTCCACAAAGAACCATTCAGTCAAAGGTTCTTTAAAGCACCATCTCTTTCTTACCTTTTTAGTATCTGAAGAACCTTCTTTCGCCACAAAGAACCTTTTGTGAAACAGAAAGGATCTTCCACAGGTAGTAAATCCATTCTCACCGTGCATTCACTTTTTAAACTGCATTTTTTGAAATCCATGTGAAGGCAATGCAGAAACACACTTTACAAATATTGTTTGTTTTTTAAAAGCCCACATTGCTGACTCCTTTTTGCTGCAGTCTGGGAACTGAGAACAGAGTATGACCATGAAAGAGAGCGATAATAAATGCAGTCACTTTCTATTAGGATTTGTAAATGGGAGTAGTTTCTGATGTTGTGGACTAGATTTACCTGTCAGGTGGAATTTAGCATATGTATCATTTCTGTAGCGAATCAGCTCATGGGGAAATATGAATAATTAATCATAACTAGTCTAATGAATAACTGATTTGTTAAATCAAATGAAAAATTGTGTTTTTGATTGGTCCAGACGCTACATTTCACTCACTCTTACTTCATCAAACTTCATATCACTTTTATTTTCTATATTTGCATTCAAGCATCGCATGATAAGAACTTAAAGTGGATGTAGAATTAAGTCAGAATCTAGCAATTCTTTCAATGCAATATTACTTTTTAAGATAAAAGTTCCAAGTTCCACAGCACTCTTACCTCTGAAGCTGCTTTTAATAGTAAAGCAAGTGGAGTATTTCTTTGGTATTGGTGACATAGATCCATCATCCAGATACGCCACACAGCAGAAATCAATATAAGAGAGAACATCCCTGTTGAAAAAAACAGCATATGCTGGTAAGGTATGTTTTGAAGCATGGCTGCTGGTCATGAGCTGCTTTAAGCTGGTCATGTGCTGGTCCTAAGCAACTAGCTCCTGCTCAGGACCAGCTTAGGACCAGCAGCCATGCTTCAAAACACCTAACCAGCATATGCTGCTTTTTTCAACAGGGATATTCCTTCTTTTGCCTGGTGCTGTTGTTATTCCAAGACTCCATCAGGAATTGTTTCCAACTTCCACATCACAGCAGTGTGTTCCTGAGTTAAAGCCCTCAGAACCCAGGACACAGGGAATGAAGGCAAATGCATCTGAATCATCAGAAAGCCAGTTCGAGTATGCCAGGCTGGTCAGATCATCAGACAGTGTCAGACGTGGATGTGCAGTGTCTGGGTCCAGAATCACAGGAGCTGATAAGAGGGAGAGAGCAGGTGCTTTATTATTCTGATGTTAATTTGACACAAGTTTATCAATATAAACACTTGTTGGTATCAGGCATTGTCAGTGTTGTATTGTTTTAGGTTGGACATTCTTTAATGATGTATTTTTTATGATTAATTTTTTATTTTATTTTCAGAGTTTAATAGTTCCATCCAACTCTAATCATTTAATATGCGGTCAGAAATGTCAAGAACAGTTTGGGGTACTTAATGGGAAATTTTGTAAATAATTAAACATATAATATATATATATATTAAGATCTGTCTGTTCACGTGCTCAAGCTTCTCCTTCATCATCTGACTCATCTGCTCTTCCTCCTTTCTACGTGCAGTGATTGTAGCTTTTTCTTCAATTTGCAGAAAATTATTAAGCTTATTAAATTCTTCCCTAATCTGCCACTCACTGAGCTCAGACTGAGTCAGAACATAAAACAAACAACAGAGAAATCTATATCTACACTCTTAAAAAGGATTTGTTAAAAACAACACAACCTGTGTTGTTTCTTAACGCACCTCTGTGTCTAGTTAAGGACAACACTTTTTGCATTGTTTTTAACTCAACCAATGTGTTATTCCCACTAATTTCTACACACTATAATGGGTTATAGTTACACAATTTGTGTAAATTATGTACAAAAAATGACACAAAACGTGTTCAAATAGTCAACACAAAAATGTTAAAAAATTAACATATCCTTTTTGAGAGTGTACACAGTAAAAGTATTACATACTTTTGTCTATGATGATGCAAATCATTCAATATTTAATATTGTCTCCTGACTTGATCTGATGAACTTTTTTATCACATTCTACTTTAATTTCTTTTGTGTATTCAAGTAAGTTCTTTTGTAAGGTCTTCATTGCTGTTTTGAGCTTCTCCAAGAATAAGCGACATTGAAATGTGTAAAATTCCTGACTTTAGACTTTAGAGTCTTCTGGTTGTGTGTAGTTTTATATATGTGTGTGTGTCTATGTCTCTCTGTGTGTGTGTGTGTGTGTGTGTGTGTGTGTGTGTGTGTGTCACAAAGGACCCGTCTATATATACATGATGTACATACATATCTTATATTTATTGTATATTGTTTACAAAACATGTTGTTAATGTTATTATTATATTATTCTAAGAATATGAAATTAATAATACACCTTCCTTGTAAGATGAAACAACTCCACTAATGGGGCGGAATCTGTGATTGACATGTTTTTCTTAATCTCTGCACACAACACGCGGGCTGTTCATCATCCAAGCAGAAGAGTTTGAGTTTCTCATTGGGGAGACTGCAGACCTCCTCAGACCTCGAAGCACTTTCTACTGTCAATGACTCGCATACGTTCTTTAACACCAGATTACACGGAGGTTCATCTCTTGAGGACCTTCTCCTGCAGACAGGACACTGCTGGACTTTCTTGGTTTTCCAGAACTGCTGAAGACACTCTTTACATATACATATGACTACATAACAGAAGAACAGGAATCTTCCACAGATACTGTTTTCACAGAAGCCATTCTGAATATTCTAATAAATAAAAATAATCTTCCTTTATTCCTTTTCAAAACCTTTTTTTTTTTTTTAGATTTGATGCCTTTTCGATTTTGTCTGTCACAGTTACTGGTGGGATTTGTAAAGGGTGGAGTGCTCGAATATTGAGCTTTTGAGGGCAGATAAGCTTTACCTGTCATTAGACTCTTACAAACACTCTTTTTTATTTGTGCATGTAAGCATCTCCTGAAGGATAATTAAATACTTTGAGAGGTAATATCAAGTGTGCAATGCAAGTATATCACACACTGAAATTTAAAAAAAGCATTTTAGTGGTTAGAATTTCCATGTGTATAACATACACATATTCACATGAATCCAAAAAAAAAAATTATGTACGTTTGTGTGTTAGTTGCTGCTGTATGGAATGCCATATTTGCCAAAATAATAAATAGATGCATAAATAAATATACAAAGAAATACTATAAATAAATAAATAAATAAATAATTAGTATTTCTACTAATATTTATTTTTGTATAACTGTAATTTTTTCACATTTATTTTTTATTTATTATTTGAAAATAATATCTGGAAAACAAAATAGACCACCCCCCCCCCCAAAACA
>NW_015540855.1:276400-301901 GCF_001515605.1 Sinocyclocheilus anshuiensis | reverse complement strand
CCCCCCCCCCCCCCCCCCCAAAAACTTTTTGCATATATTTATTTATGCATTTCTTAGTAGATTTATTTAGGCATTTATTTGTTTGTTTGTTTTAATATATATCTTGTATATTTATATACGTATGCATGTATTTATTTATTATTTTGGCAACTACCGGAAAAGGAAAGGTTAAGCGGAGCTACACCTCTGATGACGTAAGCAGCTATGTAAGTGAACCAATCATCTTGTCCGGTGGGAGTGGAGGCGAACTAGGCTCGCAGGATCCGCGCGGGGTGAATGTATATGAACTAATGTAGCCTGATCAAACATCGACCACAAACTCAGTTACCCACTAATATCCTCAGGTAAGAATATGTATCTTTTGTTTGGCTGTAATGAGTTGCGCATGCAGTTCGTGCGACGATAGTGTGCAATGATACAGCGTATTTTAGATGCATTAGCGTTTGATATTTGTCCACGGTACAGTAACGCAGTTTGGAGTGTGCGCTAACTGAATCGCTTTTTTTCCTCATGAAATACAGGGACATTTATCCGATTGCGTTTCTCTGCGATGATATCTACTAAATTAAGTTGCCAAACCCAAATGTAAACAATATGGCAATTTAGTAGCGAGTATGTATACTGGATTATGTGAACGGGGCGTAGTGCTCAACTGAGCCTTTTCCCTTTTTTGCAACTGTCGTTTTATTGTGAAATTATAATTTAAAATCGTTCTTACAACTGATATAGTTGTTATTTGGCATGGTTCAAGTAACCCGCCTGGTAGCTCCATGATTTGAACTGCATGTAATGACAGAGCGCGTGAAGCCGTGAGCTGTTTTTAGTACACCTCTTAATTTAACCCTCTGTATCCATTCTGTCGGAAATCTAAATTTGCGAGTACCGTTTGCAAAAGGGTGTTAATTTTTTGTGGGGGGCTGGCCCCCTTATTTGAGGACCTCAAGTCAAAACAAAACGTAAAAAAGTAAATATTTTTTATTTATTATAATTATAATTTTTTTAATGTAGCCTATTCCACAATAGCCTACACATTTCAAATGGCGTTTTCGAACGTTTCAATAACAACAAAAGTAAGATTTAAAAGTAGTAGTAATTGTTCACCTAAATAAGTAATAATTACAACAGTAATTGCTGATCAGTTTCCACTGGATAAAATATAATATATGTTATACTAAAATATAATAAATTATATTTACTTATCACAAGAAAATAAGAACAACAACTTTAGTGTTGTGTTTAGACATCTATAAGATGGCGACAGATGCCAAAAGAACATTTGGGTTGGGCAAAGATAATCACTGACAGAAATTCCTTTAAAAATGAGACCGACCTGAAGGGCAGGGAATAATTGCAGTGTATATTGCGTTGCATTAGTTTTGCTTTATGTAATGGGTAAACGTTACAGGGGACAGTAATAGGCCAGTGGGACACTCAATGTGTCCAATGCCAAGAATGTGGCAGCATGGGACTATAAATAGCCTTGGGACACTCTCCCATCCTGAATGGAATGGCTTTTCCATGCCTTGACCTAATCCTTGTAGTAATCTTCTGATGATTTAAAATGTATAACCTACAGTCATTTGAAGTTACTTCTACATCAAGACTCAAGAACTTGATAATCAAGGTGTCAAAATTGTAAACCTGACTACTGATTTACTTGTATAGCTCTGTTTGAAATCTAGACAACTGTGAAAATTTAGTTTTGTTTAATCTTTCTAATTGAGCTATGGTTTTCCTGCAGGTCCTTTGAGGGTATATCATGGCTGCTACCTCCCAGGTGTTCAGGGTCATCCGTGGCAGGAGGTTTGGTCGGATACTGGTGCCAGCCATAACATGCCAAAACTGCAGCCGGTCTCCTCATCCATGCATCAGTGCAACTCAGCCACACAGCTTTGAACAAAGATGGCGGCACCAGGTGCGGGGATACAGGACCTCACCTGCATGGCACACCTACTACTTGACCCCACCTCAGGTTAACAGCATTCTAAAAGCTAACGAGTACAGCTTCAAAGTTCCTGAGTTTGATGGCAAGAACCTCAGTTCAGTCATGGGCTTTGACAGCAACCAGCTACCGGCAAATGCACCCATTGAGGATCGCCGAAGTGCATCAACATGCTTGCAGACCCGTGGCATGCTTTATGGCGTATTTGATGGCCATGCAGGCTGTGCATGTGCTCAGGCACTCACCGAGCGCCTCTTCTATTACATTGCCGTCTCATTACTGCCACATGAGACGTTGATGGAGCTGGAGAATGCGGTGGAGAGCGGAAGACCTCTTCACCCGATATTGCAGTGGCACAAGCATCCCAACGACTACTTCAGCAAGGAAGCTTCACGGCTCTACTTCTCCAGTTTGCGCACGTACTGGCAGGAACTGCTGGATCTGAGCGTTCCTGGGGAGCAACCGGATGTTGCTGAAGCTCTTGTGAGTGCCTTTAAAAGGTTGGACAGTGACATTTCCCTTGAAGCACAGGTTGGCGACCCAAATGCGTTCTTGCACTACTGGGTGCTCCGTGTTGCATTCTCAGGCGCTACTGCATGTGTTGCACACGTTGACGGTAATGAGCTGCATATTGCCAACACTGGAGATTGCCGTGCAGTCCTGGGCGTACAAGAACCTGATGGCTCTTTTTCCGCCCTCACACTCACCAACGACCACAATGCGCAGAATGAATCTGAGATGAAGCGTGTGCGGTCTGAGCACCCGCTTTCTGAGGCCAAGAGTGTGGTGAAGCAGGATCGACTGTTGGGGTTACTCATGCCATTTCGTGCCTTTGGAGATGTTAAATTCAAGTGGAGCATTGAACTACAGCACCGTGTTCTTGAGTCCGGACCGGACCAGCTCCATGAGAATGAGCACGCCAAGTTCATCCCACCCAACTACCACACACCACCCTACCTTACGGCGGAACCGGAGGTGACGCGACACCACCTTCGTCCACAGGATCGTTTCCTGGTGCTGGGTTCGGACGGGCTGTGGGAAACGCTACACAGGCAGGAGGTGGTGAGGATTGTGGGTGAACATCTCACTGGAGTGCACCAGCAGCAGCCAGTCAGTGTTGGCGGCTATAAGGTGACCCTGGGTCAGATGCAGGGATTGTTGCAGGAGAGGAAGGCTCGCATCTCCTCCACCTTCGAAGACCAGAATGCGGCTACGCACCTGATTCGGCACGCAGTGGGGAATAATGAGTTTGGAATGGTGGACCATGAGAGGTTGTCAAAGATGTTAAGCTTGCCAGAGGAATTAGCCCGCATGTATAGGGATGATATCACAATCATTATAGTGCAGTTTAACCCACACGTCATTAGCGGACAGTAGAAGCGGACACACTCTTTCTTTCACATGCTGTGTTACATACATCATCAATTCTAATCTTACGCACAATCTCATCACACTGCATTATCAGTAATATCAGCACAGCGAAATGTTACCTATCTATAACAGTGGAATGTATTACTCTTGAGTGTATTTTTATGTTCATTTTTATTTTCACATATTCATGGCAGCTGCCTTTGAAAGGAATCTGAGCGGTGTTATATGTGGAATTAAGCCAAACAGAAAGAATTATGCTAAGCTCACCGCAGACCTACTATCACAATTAAACCGTCAAAATTCAACACAAAACCATAAATCAAGACTGGAAATGTACTAATGTAGGTTTAGCAGATTTTGCACTTAGGAGAGAGTTTATATAGTGCTTGTGTTGTGCCAAAATTTGCTTTTAATTTTTGAATGAAGGAAAAAGGAAAGTAACGCAAAGGTCATTTTTAAATGTTGAGTGAGAAAGAATGAGGATAGAAAGCAAAATAGGTCCAGATATGTACTTTTAAATTGGAGTGCTCTGTAACTGGGATATGTCAAATGAGACGTTATCTTAAAGGGACAGTACACTCAAAAATTAAAATTCTGTCGTTCACTCACATTCATGTAATTCCAAGCCTGTATGACTGTATACGTTCAAAAACAAGATATTTGAAAAATGTCCCAGTGACTAAAAGTCAGTGGGGCCCAGTGTTATTTTGGACCCCACTGGCTTTCATTACATGGACACAAACTGTTACTCATAATGCCTTTTTGTGTCCTGCAGGTTTCAGAATGACATAAAGGTGAGTAAATGATGACAGGATTTTAATTTTTACGTTAACTATGCCTTTAATGTTTTATTTAGGTTCTAATGAACCAAATGAGTTGCTAATGTCACTAATTATCCAGGGACATGAAAGCAGTAGTGAAGTGTGTTTTTCAGAATTTATTTTCTTGCAAACTATTTTATTTTAGTACCATTTGTATTCTATCTTTATTTGACTGATAAGTTCTTCTTTTTGTACAGCATGCCTTAGTAGATACAGTTTTTCATGAAGCATGTCTTGGAGTTCAAGTGTCATCAAAACATGGTTTGCACAACCAAATTATCTTCTCATTACTGTAAAAGTCCTGATAAAGAGGTCTGCGTTATTTTTTTACCTGTACGTGGAATCAGAAGTTCAGCATTTGATTGTTTTTTGCAGCAAGGCAGAAGTTCCATATTGTTCCTAAATTGACACTTTTAACGTGTAAAATGTAATTAAAGACATAACTGTTACTGCACACAAAAGATTCTCTGTTTCTTAAATATTCTTACCTCAGTCCCTTCTGACAATGAACTTTTATTTATAATGCTGCTGGCCATTGCTGAAATTCCTGTTTGGTTTTCTGATGTGTGGATGTGGGCTGAATTTCTCTGAAAGGTGAAGGAGAGGTATTTAAGGAAACGGGTTAATGACACAACAAACCAGATATGCTTACACTTCTTATAAGACGCAAACATACCTATATGATTACACTACAATGGGGAAATGTGAACCTGAAGGATTTTTTGATTGTGTTTCCAAAGTAATTCATTTGGTTTCTAAGTATTTTTCCAGGTGTCACAACATTTTTCCAAGTGATTACCGGCCACAAGATAGAAATTAGAATTTAAGTTCAATGTCATTTTTTTGGTCCGAGGGTTATTGAACAAGTTTAAAACCATAACTCTGGGATTGTGCTTTCTTGCCTGTTTTCATTATGTTCTCCGCTCTTGCACAAGAACAGCTGATTACCACATGAAATGTTTCGAATGATAGTCAGTCAGCAAACAGTGTTATTAATGTAATACTGTAATAAAGTTATAGGCTTGCTGAAGTGTAAATACAGACTGCTTTATACTTGGAAGTAAATGTATGCTGCAGCTTGTTAAGTTTGAAATGTTTAGTATATTTAACAATATTACTATGTGCTGGTGCATGGGCATGACTTCTACAAATACTCTTGCCTTTTGTATTTCAAATGTTTTAATAAAAATGTAACCAAGTAAGTATTGTCCAATTTTTGTATTTTGTTGAAATGAATGCATGCAGAATAAAGGTTTCTAAGTTTTTAAACTGAGCAATCCAGTCTAGCAGACCTAAACAGATCAAGGTGACTTTTGTTGAAGAAGCTGACTTTATTTTGTTGAAGTGACTTTTGTCCAGAAGCTGCATTTCATTCTAGGAATGCACATTTATTTGTAAGAATAACTGAACTTCATGTGTGTTTGGAATGCTGCCCAAACAGAGCAGTTGGCTCAGGGTCAGGGGTCAAATCAACATGGTGTCAGATCACAGTCTCTGATTTGGCAAACTAAGTAGGTCAGTCTATCATAAGCCTCTATCATGACATGGCAATTCTGAAACTTTAAATGTCAAGAGTTCAGTGGGTTCTGGACATGCATATCTGCAGTTTCAAAGTAAAGGTTGTTATGTGGCCTATGAGCCTGACTTACAAATGTAATGTCCTTGCCAAACGCCCACAGCCAGGTTGTTCATTATTCTGACAATACCCTTTCAAAGTTTGGAGTCTGGATGATTTTTAAATGTTTTTGAAATAAGCCTCTTATTCTCACCAAGACTACTGAAGTTTTAGCAGCCATTACTCTGGTATATAAGTTCATAGAAGTGATATTTATCTAAATTGTTGTTTGGGAAACGAATTTGAATCCTTCAGTGTCACATGCTTCTTCAGAAATCATTCTAATATGCTGCTCAAGAAACATTTCTTATTAACAATGTTCAACATTTTTGTGAAAATGTCAAGTTTAAAAGAACAGCATTTATTTGAAAGATACATCTTATGTAAAAAATAAAATAAAAATAGAAAGGTCTGACCAATTTAATGCAGCCTTAATGAAAGTACTTTCAAGGAATTAAAAAAACTGACCTCAAACTTTTAAACAGTGGTGTATTAATATGGTACTATATACGTTATTTTAGACGAGGCTTAATATGCAATATTCTTCATCCACCAAGAGGCCCTTGGCCAAATAAACAGTAAATAATCCTTATGTCACTCTGACAGAATATTTGACTCTGGAGGAGGTGTGTTTGCGTTTACAAAACTAATGAAGACATCCAAAAAGTTTGCAGACACAGCCTGGATTCTCGTAACATTAGAAATCGTGGGAATTAATTCAGTATAAAAGAAGTAAATAAAGAAACGAGGTTTTAATTGTGTTATTTGCATGTAATCCAATTCTCCACCTGATGGCGCTAATCGTCAACAAACGGAAAAGGCTGGTACGGCTGTAGAGTAGCTTATCGAAACCACTTAAAATTTACACATGAAATACACTACAGCTTGAAAGACAATAATACACTTTTTATATCTGTAACATAATGCATGTGGTGTATATTGCCTAAGGTGCGTGTAAATTATCTGTACATACGCTTGAGATGATTGACTGATCTACGGGGGATAGTTGACCGATTGACAGTAAATAATGACGTTGACGCAAATCTGTCTTGCTTGTTTTACTGTATAAATATTGGTTTTATTTGCAACACGACAAACCAGAAACTGTATAAAGGACTTTGAACAAACTTCAATATGCCATGAAATTTTGACCTCAATCCAGCTCTGGGTTCATGCACGTCCTCACCTATATATAGAATGTTATGGCTGGTCAAATAGGCTATCTGATAGACTTTTTTTCTGGGTGTTATTTAATTTTTGCAGCAAGTAGAGCTGTAACAGCAGATTTGATATTATTTAATATTTATTCGCTGTTTTTTTTTTTCCAGGACAGTGGCCAGATTGACTGGAGTGAGAGTGATATTACTGTAAGCATGATGATTCATTCCCACACCAGACATCTTCCTCCACTCAATAGCCAGAAAAACTCATCAGTTCCACTGACTCATTCTGTCAATCAGAACTGTTCATTTAAATTGGACATTTAGCTATTTAAATGCACTGATATTTTCTACATCACAGTTCTGTTCCTGTTCCATAGTTATCAGTTAACTGGAGTAGACTATATTGAAAGATAAATAGTACATAAAAATCCATGCATCCATCATATAGTTTAAATAGGAGAATCTAAATGTAGTCAAGAACAAATAAGTAATAAACAAATAGGCCTACATACTCTGCTCTTCTTTTGTATAGGTTATCACTTCATTGTAGGGCTGTCAAAATGGCTGAAAAACTAAATTCGAATGTACATTGTACTTAAATATTATCAAAATTCATATTATATTCGAATTTAAAATGCATAATTTCAGATTTGGTGAACTGGTTCAACCGGTTCACTAAGAAGAACCGGTTAAATCGAACAATTCGTTCGCGAACCGGACATCACTAGTGTGAACGGCTTGGTTTCGGTTTTGATGTAAACAAGATCTTCTCCGCATTGATGTTCTCTTTTTCCGCTATATTTTTAATGAACAACGCAGCAGCAGCGCCGCATCCAGTGGCTTCAACTAGATAGGCTAACAAAAACATTATAATGCAGCGACACTTACATCGTCATCGCATCTCGTGAGCCGCTGATAAGGCTGCCTCCTTAACGCACACCTAAAATTCGAATGCAACATTTTTATTTTAAATTCGACGAATTTTCGAAATTCGAATTTTTTTGACAGCCCTACTTCATTGTAATAGTTCTACGTTCAAAGATGCTTCAGCCATAATTAGACTAAACATTCAACTGATGATAATCCATATGCTAATCATTCCCTCTAGAATTCTCTATAATTAATTTAACAATTAAGATGAGTGGTTAAACTGATATAGCTGTTGGCATGTGGATAACTTTTTATATTATGAATATTATCTCTACAACTGTTGGAAAACAGATCCCAAGTAAATGTTAGAGAGGATCTAGTAACTGCACATTTGATAAATGTTATCTTTACAACACAAGACAGTTAAAGGGGTCATTTGATGCGATTTCAATTTTTCCTTTCTCTTTGAAATGTTACAAGCTATTGGTGCATAAAGAAGACCTGTAAAGTTGCAAAGACTAAAGTCTCAACGCGTAAAAAGACAGTATAAGTCATTATAATCCGTAATTATGTCCCCCCTGGATGCAACAAATGCCTTGTTTATAATGGGTTTTAATGTTTTTGTCTCGTCGCTCCGGCCGGGACACGGCATCAACAGTATGGTGAGGGGCGTAACATTTCCGTCACACGCTTGAGGTATTCGGCCAAACGCACTGGATAGCTGGCCAATCAGAGCACACCTCGCTTTTCAGACCGATGAGCTTCGTAAAAATCGACACGTTTCAGAAAGGCGGGGCATAGAGGAGAAACAATAATGTACAGTATGTGGAAAATAATGTGTTTTTTTAACCTTAAACCGCATAAACACATTTCATTACACCAAATACACAAAATAATGTTCTTTTTAGCAACATCATATGACCCCTTTAAAGGATTAGGTGAATCAAAAATGACCTTTGGCAGTAGTAAGTAAGATAGTTTGGTTATATTTTGTTTTGTTGCTTTATCATTATAAGAGTCAAAACTGAAACTGTTTATTAAATAAATGAAAATGTAGCTCATATAAATATAGCTTTTTACACATTGGCAACAATCTGCTTGACTTTTCCATATTGTAAATTATACAAGGTTTGTCTCGTGCAATAAATAAATAAATAACATTCTCAAATGTTTTTATTTGATTAGTGACATATTAAATTAAATATATATAAATTTTTTCTTCTTCCTACATTGTTTTTTAGCTGTCTGTGAGCAGATGAAAATTTGATATCTCTTGTTAGTATCAATGCAATAAATACCTTTAATGTAATTAATCTTAAATATTCAATTTTACATCATGTTTGTTTTTTTATTTAGATTTTTTTTTTTTTTTTTTGTGCTAATTTCCAGGTTTAAATGATAGGTCGGACCCCACTGGAGATGACTTTTGGCAGTACTATTGTCATTCACACTAGTATTCACTTTCAGAAATTTGTTTTAAAAAGCAGTGCACTTGCTTTCATTAGTTTCTTTTTAGACTTACCAGACTCCCCTATTCTCTTGCAGAGGCAAATATTTCATTAAAATATTCTGGGGCCTATAATTAATTTGATACCTCCATTAATTGCAGAGTGCCCATAGATGGTCGTATTGCTCTAAGCAGATGAAGGAAACATGTGCATGTGCTCTTGCTGCACATTGAGCACTCCGTAAGCCTCTGGATGAACATGTGCGGATGGGGTGCTCTGTATTACTGGTGTGTTAGTGCTGGGCTATGGATGAGTCAGTTGACACTGTTATGATTTTAATGTATTCTCAGTTTGGCTCTGCATCTCATAACAATTTGTTTGGTTCGTGTTTTGGCAGAGGGTCTAAACTGCCTAAAAGATGCATGCATGTGGTATAAGAAAAGGAATCAACTTGTTCCTGTTTCTATGATTTTGGCTGTTACCATGACAACACATGTTGTGTGGGAGAGACAGAGTCAGACGTTGAGGAATGATCAGATGGTTAGACAACAAGACCAGGGGAACTAGACAGACATCAATCTAACTACCACTCACTCATTCATCCATCTGTCCATTTTCCAGTCACGGGCAAGGTCAAGAGAGGAGCGATGCTCATCTGTCAATCCATCTGATCAACTTTTTCTCTGTTAGCTTGTGGAAAATCCAGTGAAGGAATACAGATCTTCTGAGTCTATAGTCTAGCTTGACAACAGCAAACCAAGTGGTGCTGTAAGCATATAAAAGAAGAAGTAGGCTAAAGTTTTATTAAATTGAATTGTTCTGTTATTGTAAATTGAATGAATTGAATTTTCAATCTTTAAGTACCTTTTGTGGACTGTAACGTTACGTTACGTTGGTCACAGTGATTTTGCCAAGTAAGACATGTTCTTGGATTAACATCTTTTGTTGATCCTGGATCAACATTATTGTCCAAAAATATAGACCTAACCCTATCCCCACCCCTAAACCTAACCCTACCCATAATTTATCCCTAAAATCAGAAGGAAATGATAGTTGAATAACAAGGGTGTAGAAGCACCCAACTCTGGTTGTAAGTCTAAAATGGACATTTCCTGTTAACTTATCCCTCAATTGGTTGATTGGAATATTGTTCCAGGATCAACATGGATGTTGATCCAGGAACATTGCACTCTGTGAAAATCACGTTCACCACGTTAACGTTACATTATCCCGCTCATTACAGGGCTACTCAACAAATATATAAATACGTAGACATTAAATATTGATTTGAGTTTAAAGTATTTAATCTTACCTGTAAATTATCTTAAAGTGTCCGCTAAGTGAAAATAGCAGAATGTACTAAAATAGCCTATAGCAACAAACCGAACTCCGCGGTTTGCAACGATATTACAGCAAGTGCCGCGAGGTCATTTTCACAACAGTCGATAAGACATGGCGGCAGTTGCATTTGTATGAAATGACAAAGCTCGCAAGCGAAGCTTTTTACGAGTGACACGAAAAGTTTAATTTATTATTAAAATATATTTTTCATGTACAATGGCAAATACCACTGAATGCCGTGAAGGGGGAAAAAATAGAAAAATGCAGCAAGTGACCAGTCAAAATAAAGTATTCCAGAGTCTCTTTAAAATGTACATTTTGCCAACAAAATCCAACTTCTGTCTCGTATAATACCGGGACACGTGTTTATGGATGAAGCTCTACATTTTAGAAGTATTTTGCCATGCTGAAGATTAAAAATAGCTATACTTTGTATTGAATCCTAAAAGTTTAAAAAATAATATATTTTTACATTTTATCACACTGTGTTTTCTCAGTTCCCCAAGTTGATCATGTAAACACACAACTCTGCACTCTCAACTAATTGTCACCCCTGACATCAGAGTGCAAGAAGACAAGTAGCACTGTGTGTGTCTGACTCCAAAAATGGACATAGAACCCCCGTCGGATGAGATCTGGCTAATATCAAACAAAAGGTATAACCATGTTTTTTACTATTCCCCCGTGACATGCTCCACAGACCCCCCACCACATCTCAGTCAGTGCACTCTCCTCTTGGTTTTGTGTGTTTGTTATGGAACGTTGCTTAGAAACTGAAGAATATGAAAGTAATAGATCAGCATGAAGACTCACAGACTAGTGATACAGACTGAGAATTTATGAGTGAGTTTTCGGCATCTCTAATTTGTTTGATTTGTCTCTGGTATTTCATATTCTCTTCTTGACAGTAACATTTGTCTCTTTCAAGATCTGCAATCTATGATAACACTTTATAGAAACACAAGACATACAATTATATAAGAATTATGTAAGAAGCATTGAACAAGTCTTTACTCATTACAATTATTTCTCTTGAAAAATTTCCATAATGCTCAAATGCTATTTCTTGTGCTATGCTGTAAGCTAGTTTATTTATGGTTTTAAATAATATTGTTAATAGTAATATACTTTATATACTAACATGTTTAAGTGTGGGAAGTTGTGGGAAATGTGGATTTATTCCTCTCTCTCTCTCTCTCTCTCTCTCTCTATATATATATAAAAAAAATTTAAAACAGTATCTGGGTCAAAGTAGAACTTTATTTACAGAATGAACAATTTTGGTTTTCTACAAGTCAAATAGGCAAAAATGTTGTCATTCTGTGATTTTTATGCCTTCTTACACTGCAGAACTGAAGGGCATTTAATAGAACCTGACCTTTGACCTGCACAAGACATTTTCTAGGAGAAATGTCAAAAACAAAAAATATCACATGGAAAGATTTTTACACATTTTAGTTGATTCTTGGACAATGGGGAATAAATATAAGATTTACATTTTTATAGGTTTAATCCATTTGAAATATGAAAACATACTGTATACAACATTCTGTACTCTTTGTACCAAAAATATACCACAAAGATGTTTAAAATTCCAAGAAAACACTTGGGGGGCAATATATATATATATATATTTTTAAATTTCAAAGAGTTTGCGATTTCGGGCATCATGAGCAACAGCGTCTTCGTGGAGTGTGTATAAGTATATATTAAATACTTAATATATCAGCAGGCCACATGGTGAATATGTAACTGTTAAAACATTGAACATGAATATTTAATGTTAATAAAAAGTGTTTTAAAAATGAAAAGAAGCAGCACAACCACTTAATAAAGGAAAATAAAGGTGTGTATGTTGAGGGTCATGGATGTCATTCTGCCTGGGTTGTGTACCGAATTATGTTTACAGTTGGCATGTTATCCTGACTCTAGAGCATTGCTTTAGTCTCTCCAGAAGTTTCTGCTCTCTGCTGATCCTTCTTCTTGATTCGGTAGATTACAATGATCAGGAACAAAGCTGGAAGGAAAAAATTTTTTTTTCTCAGTTTGCTTCTTTTTAGTCTTAAATAGAGCAAAATTAAACATATAAGTCTTACTGATGAAGCCGAATATTCCTGCCAGGATGCCGATGGTGCCGCTCATGCCCATCTTCCAGCTGTGAGCTGCTGGCTCGATGTAACAGTAGCCCAATTTAGTGCAGTTACATATACGCACTAAGAAAAAAGAAAGAAAGAAATCTCAAATGAGATGTTAGAACATCATGCTAGATGTTAGAATGTTATATGTGACCCTAGACCACAAAACCAGTCTTAAGTGTCAATTTTACAAAATTGAGATTTATAAATCATCTGAAAGCTGAATAAATAAGCTTTCCATTGATGTATGGTTTGTTAGGATAGGACAATATTTGGCCGAGATACAACTATTTGAATATCTGGAATCTGAGGGTGCAAAAAAATCTAAATATTGAGAAAATCGCCTTTAAAGTTGTCCAAATGAAGTCCTTAGCAATGCATATTACTAATCAAAAATTAAGTTTTTATATATTTACGGTAGGAAATTTACAAAATATCTTCATGGAACATGATCTTTACTTAATATCCTAATGATTTTGGGCATAAAAGAAAAATCTATAATTTTCACCCATACAATTTATTTTTGGCTATTGCTACAAATATACCCCAAGCATGTGACGGAAATGTTATGTCCCTTACCATATTGTGACGACCCCGGGCTGGACTCCGCTTCGTCCATGGTGAAAGCCGATCCGCCGATCCACAGCGCGAAGTTGAAGAATTTCCTCAGCGACCAGCATGGATCAGCTCTAGGCATGACGAAGCGATTGCAACTTTACAGATCTTCTTTATGCACCAAGAGCTTGTAACACTCCAAAGAGAAAGGAAAAATTGAAATTGCATCATATGACCCCTTTAAGACTGGTTTTGTGGTCCAGGGTCACATATATTAAATAAAGGGAAAAAAATAGTTTACCATCAAACTTTTGAGTGATACCCATCCCAGCGTTGTCTTTGATGTTGATGGGAACAGTGGCATCCAGATCACTTGAGGGCTTCTTCTTCAAAATCAGCTGCACTGAGGTTCCTGCAGATACATAAACAGGTTTACATAGTTACAGCAGTAAATAAATTAAATACAACAGTCATACTGTGTGTAAGCCTGTTTTTTTTTTTTTTTAACTGAAGATCTGCTCACCATCCAGAGGTTTGATCTCAAAGTTTGGTGACTTGTGGTTAATGGAGAAGGTGAAAGGCTCTCCGTAGGGGTCAGCGTCCTTATCTACAGCAGAGAGTGTCAAGGGGGTCATATCCTGCACGCAGATGAAGCCCTGTGTCTTCTGCAGTTTAGGGTAGTTGTCATTCACATCCAGCAGATGAATATCCACCTTCATCTCAGCCTCCTGCTTGTCTCCCTCTGAGAGGAACAGAAATAGATTGTAATATTTATCAAATGCCACTCACCTGGAGTGACTCTGTTGATTTCTCACCTGTCTCATAAGCGATGATTGTGAGAGAAATCTGCTCCACCGTCTCTCTGTCCAGAGCAGCTTTAGTCTTCAGCTCTCCAGAGTCAGCGTCCAGCTCCAACCAATTATGTTCATCACCTTCCATCTTAAACCTGACAAAAAGAACATTTAAATGCAGGAATTGCATAAAAGGCATTTAAGAATGCTCTTAAAATGCTAAATTTTACTGGCTGCCAGAGAGCTATTGTAAATAACATACAGTGGAGTCAAAAAGTCTTAGACCACTTAGAAAAAATTGTATTTGTTGTTCCATTTAAACCTAAACACATGAATATAAACTAAATATACCCCCCAAAATTAAGGATTTTAAAAATTGATGTAGAAAGAAGATTGGTCACTAATTAAATATGCAAAGTTGGGACACTGATCATGTGGACTCTTGAACTTCAATCAAAAGGCCAGATGTTCCAGATGCTCCATTGAAGCACAAGATGCTCTTTGGATCATTTCAAATAGTTTTGGAGAACATCACATTTTACACAAACTCGGATTTCTGCTGTCACTAAAACATTCTAACATTTATATGTACATTTTTCAGTTCAACTTTTCACTTAAATAGTTGTGCTAATCATAAAATTGGAATCTATATTGAATTATTACTGTAAAATAGTGTCTTCAGTAGTGGTCTGTAACATTTGTACCCCACTGTATGTCAAAGCACCAATAAACCTGACAACAATTATTTCATAAATTGCTTCTTTAGCACACGAAAAAAAATATTTAGCTCAATATAAAAATGTTTTATTTCTAGTTCTAAGTAACCAAGGTGGGATTGCATAAAATGTTACAAGCGTAGACAGAATTAAATCGAAGTATTATGTTGTTTCTTTCATCAGTTTCAACATATACCAGCTGGAACAGAGCTCTTCAATCAACTTCAGAAGTAGAAATATCAAAGCACTTTGAACAAACAATCTCATCTCATATATGATCTGATTATGTATGAGACACAATGCAAAGCATTACTTGATAGTCTTTCCCTCTGGATCCTTGGCTTCAGCTGTCATTATTACGGTTCCAACCGTGATGTTTTCTGGAACGTTGACGTTAAGAGTTTCAACTTCAAACTCTGGAAGCTCGTCCACATCCACCAGCTGAATGACAACATATGTGGTGGCATTTTCAGTATACTCCACTCCTTCGATCAGGGGCTCAGGATTACGGGCATCAATCTGAAGGTTGAAGACGCTCTGGAGCTCGTAATCCAGTGGCTGAAGATTGAGAATATAAAAAATAAAGAAAAGCAAAAAGCATAAAATGGAAATGTAAACAGTTTTTGCATTTCAACATGTGTTCCTCATGAGTGAGGTCTTGTTACCCGAGCGATGTAGACTCTGCCCTCTCCAGTATCTTCATCAACCTCAGTGGCTAAGAGGTTATGTGGGTCTCCAGCAGTGATGTGATACTCCACCCTAGAGCTTCCCGTTCCTGGGTCATCTGCATCTGTGGCTTTGATGCTGAGCAAAGTGGTTCCCACTTCAGCTAGTTCAGGAACACTGTGGGTCCCATACTTCAACATGGAAGAAGGTGGTTATGAATCAGAGCAGAGATTATGTATTCAATAATCTACAGGGAGAAAGAATGTAATTGATGTAAGGAGTAAAATAAAATGCATACATATTTTTTCTCGAAGACAGGGATCTCGTTATTGATGTCGATGACCTTGATGATTGCTTTACATTCCGTGGTGTAAACTGCAAACAAGTGCAAAAGTTAAGGAGCGCATTCATCAAAAAGTTCTTCATTTTCAGTTCATTTGAGTTCAGGTTGTGTTTACCTCCATCAGTCACACTAAAGGTGAGCTCATACTGAGGCACCTCTTTCCTTTGGAAGTTTTTATTTGCCAGTTTGATTTCACCATTGACTTGGTCGATGGTGAACATTCTGTCAAAAGGCTTGGTAGGCTTCTGTCTTAGGAGTGTGTAGTCTAATAATGAGTTCAGTGTGCCCTCCTTATCGCTATCATGAGCAGGCAGAACCCCAATTTGATTACCTAAACAAGCATATAATTAAACATTTCAAGATCAAAATTGAAGGAGAATGATAAAACAGTTAATAAAATACTCAAATAATTTCAAACATGTCAAGAAAGTGGGATCCAAAAGTCTGAGATTCAAAATCTGTTTCAAATCTTGAAAGAATTCATTTTAAACAAACATTATGACATAAAATACATGAATGTTTGAGATTCTGTTCTCTTGTGTGACACTGATCATGTAATCTCAATTGAATTTTGAAAAGGACAACAAAAATGGCATATTAAGAATTTAGAATGTTTGCTAATTGTTTGACTTTGAAATGTTTATGCAGATTTATTTGTTTATTATTCTTAAAAAAAAATTATAATACATCAAAAAATGTATAAATAGAAGCCTTTTCACCAGTGGTCTCAGACTTTTTGACCCCTCTTTATGCATTTGGTCAATTTGTGCTATCACATGCACCTGGTTTGAATTTATGTAATGTGAGTGTGTGTGTGGTCCAGGTTATCCCCACAAGGATAATAAAACCTGATTTTTTTTTTACCATGTGGGAACAATTTTTTGATCTCCATGAGGAAACAGGCTTATAAATTATACAAAATGCAGAAAGTTTTCTGTAGGGTTGGTTAGGGGATAGAATATACAGTTTATACAGTATAAAAATCATCATGTCTATGCAAAGTCCCTACAAAAAAAGAAAACCCAACTGCGTGTATGTGTATATATAAAGGGTCTCACATTATTACCTATGGGCTCATTCTCTTGCACCTCAAACACAGCTTCATCACACACAGGAGGGTTATCATTCACATCCTGCACCTGCACATGAATCTCCATGGGTTTTTCCAGCTCAACACCCTGTTCATCTTCTGCCAAGACCACTAAAGTGTACTAAAACACACACACATATACATGTAAAAAATAAAATGCAACACTCAGTTTTATACAATATGTAATAAGGAGTGAAATATGTTGAAGCCCCGATGTAGTTTACAGACTGGTATTGAGTATTTTTCTCTTTTAGTTCAGTTTCTCAAGCATTTCTATTTACCATATCTTTCTCTTCTCTATCCAGAGGAGCGCTAACATAGATTTCTCCATCTTCATTGATGGTGAAGGGGAAGGAAAGCCTTTCTTTCTGTACCAGCCTGTACAATGCGGTGGGATCATTGGCACGCACCTAAAAAACAAACAAACAAACAATAAATAAATTAAAAAGTAAAAATAAAATAAAACTAAATAATGTAATTAATCATTTAAAATCATATGAATAAAATTAAAAGTAACACTGCCTAGCATAACGTAACATTATTGTTTTTAGATCCAGACTTACTGTGGTAAGATACATAGGGTACTCCTCTTCCAGATTTTCTCTGATGGTGATTGGTCCAGGGCTGACCCAGAGGTTTTGAATGACAGCTATGTTGACCCGTGTCGTGCTGCTCAAAGCGTTTGGAGCTCCACCTCCTAAATCCTCCACACGAACAATCAGCGCATAGTCTGGATCTTGAAGAAGATTCACTTCTCGTCTTTCTGCTCATACCAAAATAAACACTCATTAATTATTACTGATTCTGAAGTAATGAAATCATGATTAATGAAACACTGATTCATGTTGCTCATTTAACTGTTGCTTATTGAACTGTTTCTCGCAGTTGTGCTTTAACTCAGTTAACTCAAATCAGTTGATCCAGTTGCTTTCAAAATGATTCACAGTTTTTAGAGCTCTTGAAAAACCACAGGCCGTCGTCACCTGCAGGTCGAAATGGTGTAAATGAAATGAAAACGTATACCTTTTACATATCAGATGCAGCTGTTTTCATGAGATTGTTGTCTATTAAAAAAAAAAAATATTCGTAAAAGCTTTGTTTTGAAAGCGCCCTTCATTTTTGATCTGAGCATCAGCACAGCTGAGATTCTCCCATAATAAAATAATGTAAATTCAGGAGTATTTCACGTCCATTTATTTATTTGACAGGTCACTGTGGTGCTCACCTTTAAGTGGTGAGGTTCAGTCAATAGAATATTATTCCACAGCTTGATAATCTGATGAAGTGAAAGGCCTGCACATTTCTGTTCGTCACATGATGTTTATTGATTTGAGCTGGTAATGTGGATGCTGAATGGTGAAGTAATCTGGGTTAAATCCAGCCTCATTTCTGAGATGACAGTAATCTGCACTGCTTGAGCACAGTTAATGACTGTGTTCTTATTTACAGCACGTGGCATGTTCCACACACCAGAGTGAATGTAATCACAGAAGTGGTCATTCATAGACATCAACACACCAGTTTAATCTGAGTGTGTATGTGAGAGCACTGTAATCAGTAGCGTTCATTTCAGTCTTATTCTGAATTACATGTTCTGTCCTCCCTCATGCTCTCATTCGCGCAAAGAGGATCACAAACAGAGGAGACAGACCCAGATACTGCTTTCATTTGGCCCATTTATACATTTCTTAATCAAAGTTCTGTTATTCATAGCGAAATGCTAGTAAACAAGTCTCTGAGTCTGGCATGATTATGTACACCACATAAACTGCTTTTTCAAAATACCATGGAATCTATGGAAGGGAAGCTTGTTTTCACCACAGAAATTAAAAAAAAAAAATGTAACTGACTTTTTATCTCACAATAAGAACACAATTCTGACCTTTTTTTTTCTTTTACCCCCCCAAGAATTATGATATAAACTCATATAAATATAAATTGAAAGATATACTCATCCAAATTACCAAATAAAAAATTTCTGAATTGTGAGTTTAAGTCTTGCAGTTTTGAGTTAATATCTCACAATTCTGAGTTTTTCTTAGAATTCCAAGTTTACATCACACAATGACACCTAATCACCTAATTACATTTTTTTTTATCACAGAATTAAAAAAAGGGACTTTTTATCCCATAATTCAGACTTGCAATTGCAAATTTATATCTCACAATTCGGACTTTTTGTCTCTAAATTTTTAGATAAAAAAGTTGTATTACATTTTTTTATCCCATGGCTGAAATAAGCTTCTATATAAAACTGTTAAACCAACTGTTTGGGTGTTTTTGTTTGTTTTTTGCTTGTTTGTTTGTTGTTAAATATCAATTTCAAAATCATTCTGATGGTAAGTATTGGTGAATGGGTAAAAAAATCTGTGAAAAGGGTGGATTGCTTCATGGCAGCAACAAATACACATGTACAACTATCCTCTGTAATTACGACAGTGATATATTTATGAATTCCACTCACTTAACTGTTTAACTGTAAAAAATAAACAAAACTACATACAGTTGTGTTAAATAACATGATCACTTTGTGTGTTTCTGTATGTTCTCACCAGCACGTTCGACGCATGTGTAAAAGGGGTTGTTCTCCAGAGGCATGTTGTTCCTTGGAATACAGTAGTCCTCAAACTTCTTTTTCAGGACATCAGGACTGCCACGGACCTCCCCGCGGCTGTACGTTACAGTGGGCCTGGCCCTCAGAAACTCTGCTCCTGCAAAACAACAGAAAGACACACTTTCAATCTTCTTTTAAAGAGAAATACTGGTTTGGCACTCAACAAAACATATGCACGTTTGGGTTTTTCTGTGTTTATTTTTGTTCCAAATGTGTTGGCATACCTTCCTCTGTTATAAAGATATCGCCACTGTCCGGGTTAATGCCAAAGTAAAAACCATTTCCAGGATTTGGGATTTGGTTCACAATGCTGAATCCAAGTTGGGCATTTAATGTGTTGGGATCGTCTGCATCGGTAGCAAACACCTGCAAGAATGGAACTCCTGCACGCACACAATTACAAGTACAACAGTTTGAACAGTTTAGAGCAGGGTTCCTCAAATCTTGCCCTGGAGGGCCAATGCGCTGCAGAGTTTAGCTCCAACCCTGATCAAACTCCCCTACCTGTGATTTTCTAATGATCCTGAAGACATTAATTAGCTTGCTCAGGTGTGTTTGATTAGGGTTAGAGCTAAACTCAGCAGCAAAGTGGATCTCGTGGGCCAAATTTTAGGATCCCTGGTTTAGAGTTTAAAGTTTCAATGTCCGTTGATAATAGGTGTGTTTCTCACCTGCAGGAGAATGCTCTCTAACACGGCCACTGTACTGACTCTCACTAAAGACAGGGTGATTGTTGTTGATATCCACAACTTGCAAGACAACCGAGTAAGGCCCATCAACAGTTTCACCATCTGCTGAACGTGCTTCAATCTGAAGAAAAACACACACATATTTAGATATGTTTGTACTGGAATTTACATTTAGATGTCAATACATGTCAGTTTTTAATTTTTCAAGCTGTAATTTTATAAAATAATTTTATACAATTATCATGTGGTTTTATGACCTCATATTAACTGAAAGACTACAATGGAATATTTGTACTTTAAAAATTTTCACACCTCAGAACAATTTAAAATGAACTACTGAATGTAATACCGAGAAAAATTTATAGTGACCAGAATTTAAAATATAGGCTTTCCATATACAATTTTAATGTAAAACCATGTTGCTTAAAAATAATCACTGGACATGTTATACATCAACAATGTGCTTTGTGCATACTAGAAAAGAACAACGTAGGGATTTTGTATCTTTTTGAAGACCCAGGTGCTTGCATGTTATGTGTGATATTTCATAATACAATAATAAATTACATCTAGATGGTGGCTCTTCTCAGGGCTCCATTCCAGAGGTTGCTCCAGGAATAGCCAGCCGTCTGTAGAAATACTGATCTTTCCTTCGGTCTCTCCGCTTACATGGTATGTCTCCGCTTCCTCTGTAGATGTAAACTGAACAAAGAAAACATTTCTAGAATATTTTCAATCAATACATTCAAAAATATTACTGACAACAGATACTGAAAATGTTCTAATAAAAATGTAAGCATTATATCTGTCTTCATAACTAACCTGTCTGTCAAAACTAACCGTTAAAACACAAAGACAGAGCCTACGGTACCTGGTAAATGGGATAGGGCACAGGTGTAGCCTCTGGCACATCTAAAACTAGATGTCCTAATGGCCCCTTTTTGTCTTCCAGACCAATCCCATGAGCCTAAGAGAGAGAGAGAGAGAGAGAGAGAGAGAAAAAAGAATTATGAAGCCATGTGAAAAATAACACCCTAAGTCGCTGAATTTAAAATGACTTGATGCAAAATCACCATTATAGATAAGCATATTGCCAACTGCTATGTTGTCTGTTATCAATCTATACAGTCATGAACAACATTAGTGGCTAATATTCTTTCCGAGAATGAGATTTCCCTGCATACTAAAACATTTGACCACACTTCTTAATAGATAACTGAATAAAGTTTTAAATTACATTTTAAATAACTGAATAATTATTGTCTTACTGCAATATAAAGTCAATTATTTAATATCAAGTCAATAAACCTATCTGCGCTTTGAAGGTTGCTGAATATTTGCCCATATCTGTGGATTATTTATGTAGAACAAATCATTTAACTTTCCGAATGAATCCAGATTATGTCTGTGTGTCTTTGACTGATTAATGGAGTGTGGGCAGAGAAATGGACTTCAGCATAGTTACTCATTTATGGAGTGAATAAAAGTTCGTAAGGACACTACAAGGTCACCGAGTTAAAATCCTACTCGCACACACACTTACAATGCTGACGAGAAGGGTCAAGTGTAGCAAATGTGCACCTCTCATGGTCCCAGGCAACAAAACCTGGTGGAAAAGGAATGACAACATGCGAAACGGTGCCTTTAATTAAAAGGACCTTTATTATAGTTACTGCAAAAGCCATTATAATTTACAGCAGTGACATTTATTTGCCAAATAACTTTATTAGATGACTATTTCCTGACATGATGGCCCCTGCTGTGCAAACTGAGCAATGAAGTGGAGCCACATGGTGTGACAAAAGCCTAATTACAAGTTGCCCAGTCAGGAAATAGACCCATCTGCTTCTTTAATGTTAAACTTCAGTCAATGATTATTAACAAAACATACTATTCAACCAGTCCTGAGTAACATTTTAAAATATTACAAATATTTCAGCAATATAATGATGATTACCTTTCCTATGTGTGTGTACAGGAATTTTCTGTTTATTTTTCCCTCTATTATCAGACTAATTTGTGCATATTTTGTCAGTCCCTCTGTGCATCTCATATGCATAAAAATAGTGCATGAGTGGCATTTGATGGTGACATCATGACTCTCGTCATGTGGCGGTGTGTGTGTGTGTTTTACATGAATCGCAGCCCATAAAAAGGTTATTTAAAGGTCACTTGGCATTCAAGCGTGGGCGGTGCCTCCTGTGCCAGACAGCGCTGACTATGTGTGCATGTGTGTTTTTGTGTGTCACTGCTGTATCACAGTGTATCAGATTTTATAATGCCTGTACTGACAGTTATATTACAAAGCCAAGACTTTTAAATATATAATATTATGTACTTGCAGATCCACACATCTGAAAAGAGGAAGGGGCAAAACATTCAAATTAAATGTTCAAGAAAGAAATGTGTGTGTATGTATGTATGTATGTGTGTGTATATATATATATATATATATATATATATATATATAGCCTGTAAAGTGTCTGACATTTTGTACCTAGCAATTGCTATACATTCAGCGAAACAGTACAGTGATTTTTCAGGGTCTTTTCAGGATTTAGATTACCAATACAATATCAATTCATTCTAAAATTAAATGTTAACTTTGTCATTTGCAAATTTTGCTTTGTAAAAGCAAACAAAGTACTGGTTTCTCAGTGTAACATATCATAGTCACATCATTCAAGTAAACATGGGACAATTATTAAACACTTAGTAAATGAAAGTAAGTTGCAGACCATGGATCAATAAAGGAAGTTGTTTACAGGTGTGGCTCCATACTTCAGCCCTCAATAAACAGATTTATCTAGAACTGTTTATCTGATCACAGTGCCTTTGTTTTATCTCAAGATGCACACCAGTAATGTTTTTTTTCCTAAGTACGTTCATAAAAATTACTTAAATGTCCTAATTGAACTATGACCTAATCCTGGCTTAGTCTAAGCCCTGTCTGTGAAACCGGGCTATAATGTGTGTAAAGAGATAAAGATCTCTAGATTAATCTGACTGTGTTAGTCGCAGTTTGGGTCCAAGAGTAGATTAAGCTGTGACGGCAGTTTTAATGAAATATTGTATTGAAATAAGCTGTAAGGTTTAGTGCTTTACTGATACTGGAATTTTATTTCGGTTATATCGGTCAGATCTATTGTGAAAGACAGACACGCCTTGAGACAGATGCGACACAAGGTGACATTGAAGTTAATGTGACCTCTGATAAGCTACTTTAGTTCTTTTGCTTAAAACCCTTGATCGACACAATATACAGGTATGCTGGTTGATATTATTGGGTTTTTTATATCTTTGTGTCAACATATTTAATGAATCGGGACGTTCTGGTGCATAAGCTAAAATCAATACTCATGTTCTGTTATAAATATCAGCTCAACCAGTAGCAGCCATAAGAATTAGAATAAAGCAAATGTGAACAATTTCTTTCAGAATTGTTTTGACTTTTTAAACTTTTGATTTAAATCAAAACTTGGATATTCTAACAAGAAATAAAAATGCAACAATAATCCATTAACATTAGGCTAGATGCCTCCAACTACGGTAAAGTTTCTAGTATCAAGGAACAATATCAAAAAACATCATAAATACATGTTCATCTAGCAAATGTGCTCAGAAATAAGTTCGCACCTACGATGCTACAGCAAGTTTCGATATCTTTAAATGCCCTTCCACATAAGCTGGTCAACACCCTTCTGAACGCACTGAGCAAAGGCAAACAAGATCATAACCTAACATAGGCCTCGAAAGCAACATTTCAATGCAAATGACATATTGGTAACTAATAACATATACTTTTAAAATCAGCTTAAACTCGATAAACTCAACTATAAGAAGATATAAATGAAAGGATAAGAGACACAGACCTGTCAGCAGAGCTCCTCTCCTCAAAAGACTGAGCGTTTCAGTCTTGAAGTGCTTCCTGCTTAAGTCAAAGTTTAACTCTGCTTTATTGAGCCTAATCATTATCTACTGATTCACCGCTCAGGGGAGTAGACTGTAAATTTAAGGTATTTTATGGTACCGTTTGGCAAATAGTGTACTGGATTGGTGGATGTGTTAATGTGTAAACATCAAGCGTTTAATTAAAAGGACACAAAACGAAAATGCATCAAAAATCTTCCTCTGTAATCAGGGGTCTTCAGTAAATTCTATGCAAGATGATAAGGACAAAGCAGAATTCTGAGGACAAGCTTGGACAAAAAGAGAAAAATATATCTGAAAACAAGCTGTGTGATGGATGAAAATCACTGTATATTCCTACAGAGCGTAAAGGTCACCTTCACACAGCTGTGTGCTCACAATCGTGAGTAATACAGGCCTGCAATCTTTGATCCTTGACCTTTTGACAGACTCTGGCATGGTTGTGCAGGTTTCTCAGTTTCGTCTCGATACTGAAAATGAATACATTAGATAGAACTTCTGAGCTATTCAGCAATGACACTTAAAAATAAACTTTATTTACTTACCCTTATATTGTTTCGTTCCAAACCTGCATGGCTTTTCTTTCTTCTGTGGAACACAAAAGATGATGTTGTTTTGGACCCCATTAACTTTCGCTCTATTGACAAAAACAACTGAAACATTTTTTAAACGTAATCTTTTAAATACAAGGACAGAATGATTTGAAACATCTGTTTTTACAGGTGCGAGTGACGGCACACTTTTTCTCGGCAACACACATAAAATAAAGCAAATATGGATATGAATACTGTAAGATATTAACTTCTGAAAAATCTATTTTAATCACTTCCTGTAAAAGTGACCCCTTCCATGTAAATGTCTCAGGTTAAAGGCACCTTGAGTGGTAGTTACTCAAGAATTTCCCATGGTTTTCCACTGACTAATTATTATGCAGCCGTATCAGCACAATGGAGAATAAGTAAGAGGGTAAAGGTTAAGATTAGGAGCGACGATACTTCCCAGCAAGCAATTTTGCGTTTAAAAAACGTCTATTAGACGTCTAAATATAGCCTAGACGTCTAGGCTAAAACGAGGCTAAATTTGGGCTGTCAGTGAAAATCTATCATTCCGAATACAGCCACAGCGCTGTTTTGTGTCTCTGAGCAACATGACGGTGTTTCGTTCTTGAATGAATCAAGCGTTTACATGATTCGGTTCAATCGCAATGACTCACTTATTAACAGTGATTTGCTGCCACCTGCTGGCGCTTTTAATTTCACATTTCGTCTTTTTCTTTCTTTTCTTTTTTTTGTTGTTGATTTTTTTTATGTTTTAAATCATTTCAATTATCAGTATTCAACGTTTTATGTTTAATATATCAAAACATTATTTATGCATTTGTAATTGCAGGTTAAATGCATT